>NW_017671003.1:95592-139661 GCF_001879085.1 Nicotiana attenuata
ATATATATATATATATATATATATATATATATATATATATATATATATATATATATATATATATATATATATATATATATATATATATATTGTGACGATCCGGCCCGTCGTCGCGTGAGTTACCGCCCTGTTTCCCCCATTTTCTGCTTCCTTATGTTTCATTATAGGAGTCTTGGGTGAATGAGTCGATTTGGATTGATTTTAGAAGGAAATGAGACACTTAGTCTCTGTAAGGAATGTTTGAATTGGAAAAGTCAACCGGATATTGACTTATGAGTTAAAGGGCCCGGATATAATTTTCGGTGATTCAGTTAGCTTCGGGGGATGATTTGTGACTTAGGAGTGTGATCGGAATTTATTTTGGAGTTCCGGTGTAGAATTAGGCTTGAATTGGCAAAGTTAGTATTTTAGTGAATTCCGGTTGATAAGTGAGATTTTGATCCGAGGGTCGGAATGGAATTCCGAGAGTTGCTACAGCTTCGTTAGGAGATTTTGGATGTGAGTGCAAATTTTCAGGTTATTCCGAGGTGTTTTGGTTGGGTTTTTGATCAAATGCTTATTTCGGAAGTTTTAGAAGAACTTAGGCTTGGATCCGATGTAATTTGAGGGTTTTGGTGTTATTTGTGGTGTTTTGATGATTGGAGCAAGTTTGAATGATGTTTTAAGATGGATTGACACTTTTGGTTGAGGTCCCGGGGGCCTCGGGGTGATTTCGGATAGCCAACGGGATGGATTTTGGAGTTGTGAAATTGCTGGTTTGCTGATATCTGGTATTTCCACATCTGCGAAAAGGGGCTGCATATGCGGTTCCGCAGATGCGAAGATTTGGTCGCAGGTGCGAGTGTGGCTATGTGGAGGAATTCCGCAGAAGCGGAGGGATTCTGCAGGAGCGGTCTCCGCAAATGCGGTTGCTGACCGCAGAAGCGGTCCGTGTTGGTGAAGGGTCTTCCGCAGAAGCGATAGGTTGTGCGCAGATGTGGTCACCGCAGGAGCGGGATTGGACCGCAGAAGCGGTCCTGGGCGTATTAGTGAGTTCCGCAGAAGCGGATGGAAAACCGCAGAAGCGGTAGTCGCATATGCGGAAAGGTAAGCGCAGATGCGAAAAAGACTGTTCAAAGAAGGGTTTTTAAAACTCATTTGGTTCCGCGAGCATAAGTTCATTTCCTCCATTTTTGATCGACCTTGAGAGCATTTTGGCAGAAATTGAAGGGGATTTCGACTAGGTGTGATTGGAGGTGAGTTCCTTGACCTTAATACATGATTTAATGGTAGAATTAACATAGAAATTTGTGGAAATTCATCAAAAGAGGGTAAAGCTAGGGCTTGGAAATTTGGTATTTCAAAGTGGGATTTGATGGGTCATTTGGGCTCGGATTTGGGAGTTTTTGGTATGTATAGACTCGTGGCGAATAAGGAATCCGTTGATGTAAAATTTTCTGAAATTCGAGGAGCGGGCCCGGGGCTCGGGTTTTGCAAATTTCGTGATTTTCGAGGAGCGGGCCCGGGGCTCGGGGTTGTTTACTACTGGGGATCGTGACTTGGTCCGCCCCGTTTGATATTTTACCGCGTATTTGACTGAGCTGTCTTGTTTATCATCATGATTTGGGCTTATTGCCATATTTTGGGGCTTAATACCGACTACTTGAATCCTTCGTGGATTTTTATCACTGTTTTCCTCACTATTTTGATATACCACTTGAACTCAGTCCTGTTGATTATACTGTTTTACAAACTCAGCTGCTTTAATTGAACTTCGAGGCTTAAATGATATTTCCACTGTTGTTTGGGCTGAGCACTACTATTTTATTGATGCCTGAGGGGCTTATGATGTTTCTGGACTGAGTGAGGCTTTCAGGCCTTGAGCGTGATGTGAGGAGGCTTTCAGGCCTCGAGTGTATTGTGAGGAGGCTTTCAGGCCTCGAGTGATATGTGAGGAGGCTTTCAGGCCTCGAGTGTGACGTGAGAAGGCTTTCGGGCCTTATGTTGATATAGCGCTTGGGCCGTAAGGGGCCCCTTCGGAGTCTGCACACCCACAGTGAGTGCGGGTACCCATGTGATTTGAGAGTGAGCCCGAGGGCTGATACTATGCTGTGTGACTGAGATTGAGCCCGAGGGTCTGTTACTGTACTGAGCGATTGATACTGGGCCCGAGGGGCAGTTTTACTATTCACTACTCATTTACTGTTTTACCTGATTTACCCGTCTTTAAGAAAATGAGACTTCATTTGACTTTTTACTGTTTTACTGCTTAAAGTGATTTACTGCCTGATATAGCATTGTCTTGTGCACTTATGTGTTTTCATGCCTTCAGCTATTATTTATTATTATTACTCACTGGGTCGGAGAACTCACATTACTCCCTGCACCATGTGTGCAGATTCAGGTATAGCAGAGTCCGCTCCAGATCACTGATATTCTTCACAGACAGGCAGCGAGTTGGAGCTTCGAGCTGTTGACGTCCGTAGCCCCTTGACTCCCCTATTTTATGTTATTTCAGTTCCTTCAGACTGTTGTATCAGATATTCTATTTCTTAGACTTATAGTAACTCTGTAGTGGCTCATGACTTGTGACACCCCAGTTTGGGTTGTGTCGGGATGGTTTCCTTTGCTATTGTCGCTGTTCTCGCTTTTATAACTGTTTATACGTGTTGTGGATCTATTAATGATAAGAAATTGTTAAAAGAGGTGTTTCCGTTTGTTCTGGCTGGCCTTGTCTTCACGAGAGACGCCATCACGGCCGAGGTTTGGGAATTGGGCCGTGACATGTTATCATTATTGTATCTTGTGAACCCAATGTGCTAACTGCTGTTTATTTGCCATTTTGTTATTGCTTGAATTTTATTAAAATGCCTTCTTATGCCACCCTTCTGAGTCTTCAAAAATTTGGTGCACACGTATGCGTGGCCTACTTTCTGTTAGAAGTCATACCAATTAGAACGGGGCTTGGGTCAGCAACAAGGCTGGGTAGACTTTCGTGCTCCCGGTACGTTGCCCCCACCTCGGCTCGAGTTGTCCGCTCGGGTAAGCCAAGTCTAGAACATAACCCCAGGTTTAATCCTAGAATAACATAACCTCAAGCCGGATCCCTAGTAGGCACGTTTGTTTGCATCATGTGCATTTGACTTAGGGGACTCAACATAGGGGTTGGGTCCGTCTAGGACAGGTGTACCCAAAAATAAAAGACCATCCTGATGCATCCTATGTGCTACATGTTGCATTTCTTCAAGGGTAAAAGGGTCATTTGGTGGACCAATGATGGCTGAGGGTAAATAAGAAAAAAAAAGTGGGTGAAGTGTGAAAATAAAGCAAGTAGGGACCAGTTATATTTTCTGTCACATTTTTGTTAAGAAAAAGACAAAAAAAAACATGAAAAAGATTTTGCACTTTTTCATCATTTTCCGAAAATCGAAAAATAAAAAAAAAAGGGAAAAGAAAATCCAACAAAAAAAAGTTTACATGTTTCATCTTTTTTCAAAAAAAAAAAGACAAAAAATATATTTTCTCTAAATTAGTTATTTTTCTTTTAATTAATTCTCGCCCGTATCCAATCTGCCCGAACTACGCATACCTGATTCTCGTCTTTCGGGGCATGATACGTAGGCAACCCACATAGGGTCCGGTCTTCCTAGTAAATCTAAGGTTCTTTACTTTGTGGGGTCTTAGCCAAATTTGCACTTCTAGCCACTTTTTGGCCACATAAGCCATTTTGCAAAAATAGCCTCGATCATGTCTTGCATGTGTCCAGTAGGGAGTGTTATTGTCTCACGTAGTGTTGGTTTTAATTTTCTCATACAGGTATGGATTTACTTACCAGAGTTTGAGCATGACAGACACCCCGGGACCATTCAGGCAGGATCGCTCATTTAGGAGTTGCTTAAGGAGATTTTTTAATTTTTTTTTAATTTTTTATGTTTTGAGTCTGTTTTTCTTTTTATGTCTTCTTTTACCTTCTAGTTTTGTACAGTAATGTCGAGTCTTTTGTTATTGTACTTCCTTTTTTTTTTGTATTTGAAAAATGTATTATAAATCAAAAGTCCAAAAAAAAGATATTTTACGCTTTTATATTTCCGTTAGAATTTTTCTTTAGAATACTAATTCTAGAAATTAAAGAAAGAAAATTCAGTTGAGGTGGCTTTCCTATAGAAAATTAATATCTAGAACTCAAAATAAAAAAAATTGCTTTTATATTTCCTTTAGTATATTAAGACTAAAAATTCAAAACAAAAAAGAAGAGAATTTTCTTTTAGTACCTCTTTAAAATTTTTTTTTTAAGATATTAATTCCAAAAATTCAAAAAGATTTTCTTTTGAGGTTCTTCTTTGGGAAATTAACGAAAAAATGAAAATAAAATTTTCTTTTATTTTCACTAGAACTTTAGGATATTGTTCGTAGAAGGAAAAAAACGTACTTTATCTTTTGTTTATCTTTAAAGTTTCTTCCTTAGGTAATCAAAAACTAAAATCCAAAAATATTTTTTATCTTGTTCATTTCTCGTTTCCAAATCTTTCTTCAGGGATATCAAATGAAAATTCAAAATACTTTTCTTTGGTTTATTCTTTAGATTTCCGTCCTAAAAAAAAAGAATCAAAAAATATTTTTCTCTTGTAGTGTTTTTTTTCCTTAATAATTTCCCATAGAGTATTTGTTTCAAAGGGAAAAAAATGAAAAAATATATGCTCGTTAAGCTTGAGTTAGAATAGGTTATAGAACATTAAGTCTAGAAAATTCAAAAAAAAAGGATTTGCTTCTTTCATTTATCTTTTCTCATCAGAGTAGTCATTAAGGTAAAAAAGAAAAAAAAAGAAAAAGAGAACGTTAGTTTGTTTACTTTATTCCCGATCTTCCCGAATATGCAAAGATCTGATTCATGCGGCATCATGATACGTAGGCAACCTACATAGGGTTCGATCGAATCATTTTCTTTTTTTAAAAAAAAATCAAAAAAGGAAAAAAAGGGAAAAAAGAAAAAAAAAGAGGTGAAGTTGTGGGACGTGAGAAATGAGAGGAAAGAAAAGAGCGATAAGCAAAACAGGAGAAATGAAATAAAAAACCAAGCGGTGCTAGAAAGGAAAATGAAGAAGGAAATGGAGCAAAAAGAGTGAAATTGGGATGATGCCATATGACCTTCGTACCCTCGAAGTCATTTTAGAACCGATAACTGTGACTAGGTGCATTGCACATAATGTGAGATTATCTTATATTTAGTGACCTAATGCTAACGACATGAATTCATTTTGTTCATTTTTGTTATCTTCAAAACAGAGAAGGGTGGCTGGTTTGTGGTTCTTAAAGTGGTAACTGCTCTCTACAACATAAAGTCAAAAGGCAATGGCAGACAACAACATAATTGAGTTGGTTGATACCAGTGCCCGAAAGCAATTGGTTGAAAAGGACATTGGGTTGGTTGATGAGGTAAGGATGTTAAGACAACACATGACAGACATGTATGAGGCTTTGATGAGTGGGAAGGCACCACCCCCGCTACCATCTAGCTTCCTAGATGCTACCCTTACCCAAACTCCGGTCATACTGCCAGATGATCCCCCACACCCTCCTGATTCTCCCACTTGTCACAGCCTTCCCAACCACCCTAGCAGCTCCATCACTCGTCCTCCAACTACCTTTCCCAAAAATTGCCCACCTGTCATATCTACTATCCCCACGATCACAACTTCTCAACAATCTTCCCTTCTTAGATCCAACAACGAACACCCACTCAAAACTCATGATGCCCAATATTACCCCTCAGAGGTTGCCTACAAGGTCCCTTACTCATACCATCATAGCCCTCGGAATGAGCCTCATGTTGAAAATGAAAAGTTCATAGGAAAGGAAGGGCAAGAGGAGATATCCAGGAAGCTGAATGGTATACAACAGTTCTTAATGAACAAGCAAGGGATGGGAAATCAGATTATCATGTCTTACAATGACTTGTGTATGTTCCCTGATGTTTATCTGCCCGCGGGGTTTAAAGTGCCAAAGTTTAACTTGTATGATGGACGTGGAGATCCGGTATCCCATCTGAGGGGTTATTGCATTAAAATGAGAAGTGTTGGCGGGAAAGATGAGCTGCTAATGGCGTATTTCAGTGAGAGCCTGACTAGGGCAGCCTTGGAATGGCATACACGTCAAGATGTCAGTAAGTGGCGTGCATGGCATGACATGGCTCAAGATTTTGTTCTACACTTTCAATACAATATAGACATTACCCCAGACCGCTTCTCCCTATCTAAGATGGAAAAGAAACCGGAGGAAAGCTTTAGGGAGTTTAGGCTCAGATGGAGGGAACAAGCTGCTCGGGTTAGTCCCCCGATTAGTGATGAAGAAATGGTTGAGCTTTTCCTACAAGCCCAGGGGCCCACCTATTTTAGTCATTTGATCCCGGCCTTGGGTAAACCTTTCAATGATGTGGTAAAAATGGGGGAGATAGTAGAAGAGGGAATCAAGTCAGGCAAAATCATGAGTTACTCTGCATTGAAAGATACTACAAAAGACATTCAAAACATCTCAGTAAGTTTGGGTGGAAGAAAGAGAAATAGAAAAGATGTTGTTGAGCCGCGCCAACGACATGATCCAGTGGGCATTCCTGCTCAAAGCTTTCAGCCTCGATGTCGACCCTATAGATATCCCTGTGCTCCAGATAATCCTCCCCAATGCTACTTCTCTCCACAAAACCCCCAAAGTCATACATCACCTTCCCAGTACTCTGCCCACAATGCACCACCATATGCTCTACATCCACAGGGCCCGCGATGGCCTGCACCACTTCCACAAATGTCTTACTCGTCCCCTCAAACATATCAACCACCTACCCCCTAAAGGCTCCAACCGAGACTGAGTATAAAATGAAAAGGCAACAGCAAAAGGAAAAGACTTTCTCTCCCATTGGAGAATCATATACCAGTTTGTTCCAAAGGTTGAGGCAATTGGACATGTTGAAGTTGATTCAGATAAAAATGCCGAACCCTCTTCCAAAGAATTTTGATTCTTCTCAATGGTGCGCAAACTGTTCCGATGCCCCGGGTCACATTAATGAAAAGTGTTGGCATCTGAAAAGAGCAATTCAGAAGCTTATTGATGTAGGTGACATTGTCGTGCAAAATCCAGATGCAGTAGACACTAGCCAAAGACCATCACCTGTTCATAATGAGACACATATGGTGGGTTTGATTTCTGTTGAAAAGGAATATGAGAATTCTTCTGAGATCCTCGGAGGTCCACGTGCTGCAAAACTTTCAGTGCTATCAGTCTCGGTTCCGGAGGTTGATCTTAAGAACGAGCTGGCAAAAGAGACCTAAACGCAATTTGCTAAAGTCGATGTGATGGAGACTTGCGAAGGTCCTAGTACTGTTGATACGGAACTCAGTGGCTAAGATGTTGAGCTTGATGATTGGAAAGATGCTCTTCGTGGCTAGCTGGGAAGGAGTCTTGGTAGTTTATTTTGTTGTCATTTCTGTTGTCCGGGTTATCTCAAGGTTGTAATCCGGATATTGTCTTGTGACTCAAACCCTTCTATCCTTTTATTTTGCCTAGTTTGTTTAGTCGTAGTAACTCTTTTAGTGTTATCTAGGTTTGTTCCAGGGTTGTAACCCCAGTTTATGTTGTTCAAACTCTTTCCCCGTCTATCTAATGAAATTCTCTGATTTCTGTTATTTCTGGTCATTTTTTGTTTACTTTTCTTCTTCTTTTATAGCTCTTTTCATGCTGGCTCTAGTGACATGACATGCACGCGTAATTCTAAGCTTGGTCTTAAAAGTTAGTTTAATCATGAAGCAATGAAACAAGTTTGAAGATGATAGGGACATTTGAGGGAAATAAGTACAGATTTGGACATCTTAAGGTCATTTAAAACCCGAATTGTGTGAAACTGGGGCAGATGGTTTGAGAAGTTAAGAGGACGACAAGAATTTGTTACAAGAAAGTGCGTCCCAGACAATTTGAAGCAAGCAACTTTCAGTTCAAGTGCATCTCAAGTTAGAACATAAAGCCAAGGGAGTTTGCTCCAAACTGACGGAGCACATCCATTTTGAAGAAGAAATCACCCAAGAAGAGCTCTGTACTTGACAAGGCACTTAAGAAAGGTGGAAGGCATATCTGTGATACCAACGCCGATGCTGCAAACGAAATGCTATGCATGATCTTCGTTTTTCATTTTCAGGTTGCATGTGTTATACTCGATATTCTTAGAGATTGGGAGGCCCTCCTTCTGCTATCTAAACACATTATCCTTTGTTACCCCTTTTGAGCCTTATTTTTTTTCTTTCATACCCCTCTTTTGGAATCAGTAGCAAAGTTCAGAAACATAGATACAGAAGATAAATAAAGAAGAGAAAAGAGGAAAAAGAGAAGAGGCAAAGAGAAAAGAAATTGAAAAAAAGTAAGTAAAGCAAAAGAAGGAAAAGAAAAGAAAAAGAAAAAAAAGAAAGAAAAGGAAAAAAGGAAAAACGAAAGAAAAGAAAAATAGAAACATAAAACAAAACAAGAATTAGTTATGAACTACGTTCGACCTGATTCCTTTTAAGGATACGTAGGCAGCCTCACGGTTCGGTCCCATCAAAATAAAATTCGTAGTTCCCCAAGCAAGGAAACTGGGGCAGAAGTTTGTAAAAGATCTGATTCCAAAAGTTATAATTCTAAATCCATTCAAGTTGTTTTGAGCCTTTGTGATATCCTTCCTTTCTAACCCTGTCCAAAAGCCACATTACAGTCCAAAAAGACCTCCTAGATAATCTTTGAGAGTGCTGAGTTAGCCATGCCAAGAGCATATGATGTTTTTACTGTGGTTAATGCCTTGTCATCTACAGAATCGGAGGAAATAAAAAAATGAGAGAGTCTTATCGGTGAAAACCTTCACAGGTACCATAAGGCGACAGGGAGTTGAGATAAAGAAAAAATGAGAGAGGCTTGATGGTGAAAACCCTTCGGGCACTACAAGTCAAATTAGGACCGTGAATCAGATAGGATAATCGGAGCATTGAAGCCCAGTTTCATGGCAATGAGGTACAACAAGAGTTGAACATTAGACTTGCTTGACAGATTAGGCCACTTAATCCAAAAGTGCATGCCATGGTCATTAGAGTTGGTATCCACATCTGATCAGTTTCTACTTTGTAGTTTTCTTGTTAGGAATCATCTCTTTCCATTGTCCTTTACTCTGTTCATTGTCTTGTTTACTTCCTGTTCCCGAGTCTGTTTGGTCAGAACAAGTGAGAAATGACTTCAAAATTTGCTACCAGCTTTCCAATTGCACAAAACGGAGTCTTGCCAGCACATCAAGGTGGCATAAGTCAGGAAAGAACAGTATGTACACTGAGTCGGTAACAATCAACGTGCTTTGGGATTCATGTGAAATACAAAGGTTCGGTAAATGTCAATTCATGAGCAAAATGCAACAGATAGAGGGTGTTGGTTTTGAACGGATCAGAGGTATTTTCTGTGATAAGGGTGACATAGAAAGTGGTTGGTCAATAAACAAGCAAGGTCTTTCGAGTTGAAATCAAAGTTCTCATGGGAAGTGAAGGAGCAATCACCCTCAAAGTCAAGGCCACAAACCAACCACCATGTTTAAACTCACAAGTTTTCTTTGTCTGAAATAGGGATGAAAGCTATGTTAATATCAAAGCTTGGAAGCTTGAATTTTTCATGTGTAATGCCCCAGTTATGCTTATGCAAAGGCTATTGAGAAGATCACAAATAACCCCTAGGAGACGCACTTCCTAGCCTAGGTCTTTCAAGTTATGTTTTGTTTTAGGAGACGCACTTCCTACATTGAGTTTTTCCCCTAGGAGACGCACTTCCTGGTTTGAATCATTAAAGTTTTGCCCGTTAGGAGACACACTTCCTAGTAGCGGTCTTTCAGATTATACTTGTTAGGAGACGCACTTCCTATTTGGTTCATTTAAGTTCATTCCTAGGAGACGCACTTCCTAGTTTGAGTCATTGAAGTTTCGCCCCTAGGAGACGTACTTCCTAGTCTGGGTTTTTACAGTAATATTTTATTTTAGGAGACGCACTTCCTAAGTTGAGATTTTACCCCTAGGAGACGCACTTCCTAGTTTGGGTAATTTAAGTTCATTCATAGGAGACACACTTCCTAGCTTGAGTCATTGAAGTTTCACCCCTAGGAGACGCACTTCCTAGTCTGGGTCTTTCAGGTTATATTTTTCCTTTAGGAGACACACTTCCTAAATGGATAGTTCATTCCTAGGAGACGCACTTCCTAGTTGGTTCATTTAAGTTCATTCCTAGGAGATGCACTTCCTAGTTTGAGTCATTGAAGTTTCTCCCCTAGGAGACGCACTTCCTAGTCTAGGTTTTTACAGTTATATTTTATTTTAGGAGACGCACTTCCTAAGTTGAGATTTTAACCCTAGGAGACACACTTCCTAGTTTGGGTAATTTAAGTTCATTCATAGGAGACGCACTTCCTAGCTTGAGTCATTGAAGTTTCACCCCTAGGAGATGCACTTCCTGGTCTGGGTCTTTCAGGTTATATTTTTCCATTAGGAGACGCACTTCCTAAATGGATAGTTCATTCCTAGGAGACGCACTTCCTAGTTTGGAGTCATTGAAGTTTCACCCCTAGGAGACGCACTTCATAGTCTGGTCTTTCAGGTTATATTTTTTGCTTTAGGAGAGGCACTTCTTAAATGGATAGTTCATTCCTAGGAGACGCACTTCCTAGTTTGGAGTCATTGAAGTTTCACCCTTAGGAGACGCACTTCCTAGTCTGGGTTTTTCAGGTTATATTTTCGTTTTAGGAGACACACTTCCTAAATTGAGAGTTCATTCATAGGAGACACACTTCCTAGTCTGAGTCATTGAAGTTTCACCCCTAGGAGATGCACTTCCTAGTCTGGGTCTTTCAGGTTATATTTTTGCTTTAGGAGACGCACTTCCTAAATGGATAGTTCATTCCTAGGAGACGCACTTCCTAGTTTGAGTCATTGAAGTTTCGCCCCTAGGAGACGCACTTCCTAGTCTGGGTCTTTCAGGATACACTGTCAGGAGACGCACTTCCTAAATTGAGATTTTACCACTAGGAGACGTACTTCCTAGTTTGAGTCATTGGTGCTTCACCCCTAGGAGATGCACTTCCTAGTCTGGTCCTTTCAAGTTATATTTTGTTTTAGGAGACGCACTTCCTAAATTGAGATTTCAAGCATAGGAGATGCACTTCCTAGTTTGGTTCATTCAAGTTTCACCCCTAGGAGACGCACTTCCTAGTTTAGTTCATTCAAGTTTCACCCACAGGAGACGCATTTCCTAGTCCGGGTCTTCCAAGATTATATGTTCTTTTAGGAGACCCACTTCCTAAATTGAGATTTCATCCCTAGGAGATGCACTTCCTAGTTTGGGTCATTCAGGTTTTATTTTTAGCAGACGCATTTGCTAGTCAAAGTTTCTTGGTTTTACTCATAGGAGACGCACATCCTAGTCTAGTCTTTAGTTTACTCTTATCATTGCATCAACAGTATAAGTGGTTTACAATTTTTCTAAAAACTCACAAATCTTCCTAGTGAAAACTGGGGCAGAAAATTTCGTTTGTTTTGTTTGTTTTGATTGCAGGCACCCACATGGAAAACAAGAGAACACAAAAAGTTCAGCAGTCAGGCGCCCACCTAGAGAACACGGGAAGACCGTTCAAGTTTCAGTAATCAGGTGCCTACCTGGAGAACAAGGGAAGACAATCCAAGTTTCAAGGGAAAGCAGTTTCAAAGGAAGACAATTCAAGTTTCAGGAATCAGGCGCTCACCTGGAGAACAAGGGAAGACAGTCCAAGTTTCAAGGGAAAGCAGTTTCGAAGGAAGATAGTTCAAGCTCAGCAATCAGGCGCCCACCTGGAGAACAAGTAAAGACAGTTCAAGTTTCAAGGAAAAGCAGTTCAAGTTTCAAAGGAAGACAGTTCAAGTTTCAGCAATCAGGCACCCACCTGGAGAACAAGGGAAAACAGTTCGAGTTTCAAGGGAAAGCTGTTCAAGTTTCAAAGGAAGACAGTTCAAGTTTTGGCAATCAGGCGCCCACCTGGAGAACAAGGGAAGTCATTTCAGAATTCAATTCAAAGTTAGAAGTAGCAGAAGCTCGTGGCAAGAATGCGAATTAACAGTCCGAGATGATCAACAGAAGTAATCTCAATCCAGGATAAAAAAAAGAAAAAAGAAAAGGGAAGTGAATCCAAAACGCAGAAGCTGAGACAAGAGGTGGATCGCTCAAAACACGACTGAAGTCATAAGCATGGTGTGTCCGGTTTTGATCCGAAAAGCTGAAGAAGAATAAACTAGCACCTGCAACTAGCTAGCATCAAGGTCCAAATCTAATGTCTGCATGAAGAACCATTCAAGACTCGAGATCAAGCTTCAGAAGACGTATAGATAGGAATCTTGTAACTCATAGTTGACAGGCTTAGTTAGTCTCTTTCATTTTGCGATTTTGATGTAATAACAGGACCGCGGACCAGAACCTCGACGGAACGGCACATTGACCGGCTCTCCACCTCGGTATACTCTATCACTGCTCCTACTTCTGAACTACTCATGGCCTGATTCCTTTACAACCAAGGATATGTAGGCAGCTCAGATACCAGGGCTCGGTCACATTCTCTTTTCTTTTAGTTTTTGGTCTCCCTAAATAAGGGTCGGGTAAAAAAAACGTGCTAAATACAAAAAAAAAGAGTTGTCACACCTCCTTTTTACCACCCCCGGAAGGGATATTAATGGAGTTTTTCCAATTTAAGTGACAATCGAAACGGGATTGTTTATATGAAATTCAGAGTCGCCACTTGGGATAATTTATGGTATCCCATGTCACCGGTTTAGAATCCCGAATTGAGGAGATTTGACTCTGTTATATAGTCTGCGAACACTAAAATCCGAGTAAGGAATTCTGTTAACCCGGGAGAAGGTGTTAGGCATTCCCGAGTTTCGTAGTTTTAGCACGGTCACTTTAATCATACCTGGCTCAATTAAATTGTATAATTACGTGTTTTAAAACCTATGTGCATTTTAGCTTTTACTACTTTTATTTGAAACGAATCACGCGTACGTGTATTCATTTTGTTTGGCGCGTCAAAAATAATGTCACGCGTACGTGTACACAATTAATCACTCTTTTTTTAGTTAAGATTGTTGCGTCCAAAGTTGCGTGAACGCATACCTTGATTTTAATTTTAGAAAAAATGTGGCTATGTCATTCGAACGTGTACATAATCACGATAATAAATTCAAAACGCGCCTAAAGCACTCTAACAGTGTTCATTATTCTTACTAAAATTTGAGATTATTGATGCAAAAAAAAAAAAAGATATTATTGGGGAGCAAATAGGCTAGCTAACATGATCTATTACTTGGCCAGATTCCTTATGGTCCAAAACCCACCTTATGGCCCATTCTTATTCCTTGCCAAGAAAGAAACAACTCCAATTTTTCCATCTACCCGATTAAAAGCATTTATTCAAGAACCGAAGACTACATGCATCAAATCGAAATAAAAACTAATTAAAACAATTTAAATGAAAACTAAGACATGCTACTCAAATAACGTAGATTCACAAATCAACCGACACGCGCACCGAGCTATCATAACACAATAAAATGGGAATGAAAATTAAGAAATTGACCTTTTATTGATGAACAAAGCTGAAAATTGCAAATTAATCGGGCTAAACAAAGCAACAATCCTTGGATCGAAACACCGAAATTAACGATCTGGAACCTCGAATCGACACCGGAAAGCTCGAAACCCAAACTCGAAGCAACTGCTATCCTTTTTTTTAATTCGTCTATTACGAAGTTTTCCAATAGAACTCCTTCCACACACGGTGCTCAGAGGAAACGAAACAATACCAAGCTCCTTCGGTTCTAACAGCTAAGTATCTCCGAGATCAATACATGAGGAAGTTCAGTGATAGACCGACCATCAGGAAGAACCTCATTAACAATAAGCAGCTCTTTGCGTTTTTAATTCACAATACTACCTTTTGAATCTAATTTATACGAAGGTGTTTTTACCTCTGCTAATGTCAAATTATCTCGATTCTTAGCACGTTGAATTGAGCAAATTTTCAATGGTCTATAAGTTGAAACCAAGTGAATGGGTTGGATCCAGGGAATCTGCAGCGCAACTTCCTTTTCTCTAAAAGAATGGAAGTTGCTTTTTTGCCAAAAAGCTGCGATTCTTCACTTTAGTCTAGGTCTTGCTTTTTTTGGGTAGGGTTTCTATAATTGGGTATTTTATATGGAGGTGGGAAGGGATGATGGCCATTGAATTAGAAGGAAATAGATGGCTAGGATTAAATCTTGCACTTAAGTGGGCTAATGGGTTGGGAAGAATGTGCTAAGGGTAATTGGATTAGAAGGAAATAGATGACTAGGATTAAATCTCAATTTAGATTTGTGAGTTGTTAGCAAAATTGTCAACCACTTATACTATTGATGGAATGATAAGAGTAAACTAAAGACTAGACTAGGATGTGCGTCTCCTATGAGTAAAACCAAAAAACTTTGACTAGCAAATGCGTCTGCTAAAAATAAAACCTGAATGACCCAAACTAGGAAGTGCGTCTCCTAGGGATGAAATCTCAATTTAGGAAGTGCGTCTCCTAAAAGAACATATAATCTTGGAAGACCCGGGCTAGTAAGTACGTCTCCTGTGGGTAAAACTTAAATGAACCAAACTAGGAAGTGCGTCTCCCATGGGTGAAACTTGAATGAACCAAACTAGGAAGTGCGTCTCCTAGGGGTGAAACTTGAATGAACCAAACTAGGAAGTGCGTCTCCTATGGGTGAAATCTCAATTTAGGAAGTGCGTCTCCTAAAATAAAATATAACTTGAAAGGACCAGACTAGGAAGTGCATCTCCTAGGGGTGAAGCATCAATGACTCAAACTAGGAAAAGTGTCTCCTAGGAATGAACTTAAATGAACCAAATAGGAAGTGCGTCTCCTAGTGGTAAAATCTCAATTTAGGAAGTGCGTCTCCTAAAACAAAAATATAACTTGAAAGACCATGACTAGGAAGTGCGTCTCCTAGGGGTAAAACATCAATGACTCAAACTAGGAAGTGCGTCTCCTAGGAATGAACTTAAATGACCCAAAACTAGGAAGTGCGTCTCCTAGGTAAGATTCCAATTCCTAGACCTAGAGCTTAAAAAAAAGGTGAACGGAGATGCCCAAAACAAAAACTTCTGCCAACTTCGTTGTTTCTCTAGGTGCCACATGAAAAAAGAAACACATATTAAAGCTAAATCTTGAAAAATGAAAGTAAACAAAAGGCCAAATTGATTATAACAGTTGGCAAACCACGTTGCTATATATATTGTCCCGTTAATCTAATTTACATGCGGCCCTATATGAATATGGAGTTATATGGAGATTTGTGATCTAAGCTACCCAAGAGAAATCGCAATCGGCATTTTTGAAGTAAAGCCCATCAGGAGATATTCCGGCGCCAGCCACAGCCGCCGTCGTATTCAGCACCTTGGTTGCCGTCTCCGGCTCCTTTGTTTTTGGTTCTGCTACATTTATTCCGAGTTTGGGTGTCGAGTGTTTCGGTGTCGATTCGAGATTTCGGTTCGCAATTTCGTTGTCTTGGTCGAAGGATTGTTGCTTTGCTTAGCCCGATTAATTTGCAATTTTCAGCTTTGTTCTCAATAAAAGGTCCACTTCTCAATTTTGATTCTCATTTCATTGTGTTATGATAGTTTGGTGCGCGTGTTGGTTGATTTGTGATTCTACGCTGTTTGAGTAGTATGTCTTAATTTTCATTTAAATTGTTTTAATTAGTTTTATTTCGATTGTGATGTATGTAGTCTTGGTTGTCGAACAAATGCTTTAATCGGGTAGATGGGAAAATTGGAGTTGTTTCATTCTTGGCAAGGAATAAGAATGGGCCATAAGGTGGGTTTTGGACCATAAGAAATCTGGCCAAGGAAGTGTGACAGGTACTATGATGAATTTAAAATACATGAGCAGGGAACATGATACTAACAAGTGATTGTGAAGTTTTGAAGATTTTAAAGTATCTATTTAGGTTCTTGGATCATAAGAACATATTTTTCCACCCTTCTATTTTCACATGATACCGGATAGTGCAGGAAAGCTCCACCAATCATGTTTAGTTTTCTAGCAATTCTTAATTGGAATTTATTTGTGAAAATAGCTTGAGATGAGCCTTAATAGAGGTGCAACGTGGTCATGAGGGTACCTCATTTTGTTTTCTAATTTTTTCATTTCTAAATCAGTTAAGATCACAAGTCTTTCATTTTAATATAACAAAATACACGGAAAAACAAATACGCAAATACATCCACACTACCCGATCCTGGTGTCACTAGTCATGAGCCACTAAGATACTGTCCAGTACTGTCTACTCAATACAAGAAAAGACTGAAATAAATAACACTAAGCATAGGAAGGTGAAAGGCAGGGCTGCGAACGGCGTGCAACTACCTTGCTATCAAACAAGGAAGACCGAGAAACCACACAAGCTAAGACCCGACTGGGCTCCGAAATATCCAACCTCACAAACCTATTGGCCAAGGCTTGAATGTCAATTGCAAGAGGTCTCTCCCCAACAGTAATATATGCCAAACTGCCCATACTCACCGCCTTCCTACTCAAAGCATCGGCCACTACATTGGCCTTCTACGGATGGTACAAGATAATGATATCATAGTCCTTTTGCAGCTCCAACCATCTCTGCTGCATCAAATTGAGATCCTTCTGCTTGAACAAGTGCTGGAGGCTATGATGATCAGTGAACACCTCACAACACACCATACAGATAATGCCTCCAAATCTTCAACGCGTGAACAATGGCGGCCAACTCTAGATCATGAACGGGGTAGTTCTTCTCATGGGGCTTCAACTGACGAGAAGCATAAGCAATAACTCTACCCTCCTGCATCAACACACACCCAATACTTACTCTCGAAGCATCACAAGACACTGTATATGAACCTGAAGCTGAAGACAAAACTAACACTGGAGATGTGGTCAAGGCAGTCTTGAACATCTGAAAGCTCGCCTCACACTCATCCGACCACCTGAATGGAGCACCCTTTTGAGTCAATTTGGTCAAGGGTGATGCTATAGATGAAAATCCCTGAACGAACCAACGGTAATATCCCGCCAAACCAAGAAAGCTGTGAATCTATGTGACTGAGGACGGTCCGGGCCAACTCTGAACTGCCTCTATCGTCTTCGGATCAACCTGAATACACTCACTGGACACCACGTTCCCCAAGAAAGCCACTGAACTGAGCCAAAACTCACACTTGGAGAACTTTGCATGAAGCTTCTCCTCCCTCAACCGCTGCAACGCTACTCTCAAATGCTTCGCGTGCTCCTCTTGACTACACGAGTACACCAGAATATCATCAGTGAACACAATCACAAATGAGTCGAGATAAGGCCGCAACACGCTGTTCATCAAATGCATGAACGTTGCTGGGGTATTGGTCAGCCCAAAAGACATCACAAGGAACTCATAATACCATATCGGGTCCTAAAAGCCGTCTTAAGAATATCCGAGTCCCTGATATTCAACTGGTGATACCCTGACCGGAGATCAATCTTGGAGAACACCCTCGCTCCCTGAAGTTGGTCAAATAAATCATCAATACGAGGCAAAGGATACTTGTTCTTGATTGTAACTTTGTTCAACTGCCTGTAATCAATGCACATCCTCATCGTGCCATCCTTCTTCTACACAAATAGAACAAGCGCACCCCAAGGCGACACACTAGGCCGAATAAACCTCTTATCAAGGAGTTCCTGAAGCTGCTCCTTCAACTCCTTCAACTCCGCCGGTGCCAGACGATACGGTGGAATAGAAATGGGCTGAGAGCCTGGCACCAAATCAATACCAAAGTCAATGTCCCTGTCCGATGGCATGCCCGGCATGTCTATAGGAAACACATCGGGAAAGTCCCTCACTACTGGAACAGAATCGATATTAGGGGTCTCTGCACTGACGTCCCTCACAAATGCTAAGTATGAAAGACAACCTTTCCCAACCATCCGCTTGGCCTTCAAAAATGAAATCACCCTACTGGGAACAAAATTGGTCGAACCTCGCCACTCAATCCGTGGCACACCCGGCATAGCCAACGTCACTTTCTTAACATGACAGTCTAATATGGCCCGACACGGAGATAGCCAATCCATGCCTAATATCACATCAAAGTCCACCATACACAGCAACAAAATGTCCACTCGGGTTTCCAAACCCCCAATAGTCAGCACACACGACCGATATACACAGTCCACAATAATAGTATTGCCCACCAGAGTAGATACACGAACAGTGGAAACAAGAGACTCACGGGGCGAATCCAGATAACGGGCAAAATATGATGACACATATGAAAAGGTGGAACCCGGACCAAATAACACAGAGGCATCTCGGTGGCAAACTCAGACAATACCCGTAATCACGGCGTCTGAGGCAATAGCATCTGGTCTGGCTGGGAGTGCATAGAAACGAGCCTGACCACCACCTGATCTACCTCCCCCTCTGGGGTGACCCCTAGCTGACTGACCCCCACCCCTAGCTGACTGGGCGGGTGGTGAAGTAATTGGAGCTGAAGTCGAGGGCTGGCCCCTCTGTTGAGATGAACCCCCAAGAAGACGAGGACACTGCTTCCTCATATGTCCAAACTCTCCACACTCATAACAACTCCCTGGTGCGGGGAACGGGGACTGAAGGGAACCCCTAGCACCGGGATGACCAATTGAAGGACCTGGCATAGAAGAGCCCTGAACTGATGTAGCACGGGACGAACTCTGGGCCGGTAGGGCGCTAAGTGATGAATGGCCCTGCTGAGAGCTGTGAGAACCGTGGCCCGATGATGACCCACGATGAACTGGGCGGGCTGATTGAGCATGTCTGAATGGACAGCCTCTGCCGTGCTGAAACTGACCTCTCGAAGGAACACAACCAAAACTACCAGATCCCCGAGCCTCTTGGCCTCCCTTTCATCTCGCTCCTGGCGACCAACTGACACAATCTTGCGGGCAATATCAACAACCTCCTCAAAAGTAGCACCTGACACCCTCTCTCTAGTCATGAGAATCCAAAGCTGATATGTGAGGCCATCAACGAACATCCTGATCCTCTCTCTATTCGTAGGAACCAACCAAACAGCATGGCGAGCTAACTCCGAGAACCTCATCTCATACCGCATCACAATCATATCATCCTGACGCAACTGCTCGAACTGCCTGCATAGCTCCTCCCTGCAAGACTGTGGCACATACTTCTCCAAAAAGAGAGCGGAGAACTGCTGCTAGGTAAGGAGCACTGCACTAACAGGCCTACGCCTCTCATAAGCCTCCCACCAAGTGAAGGCAGCTCCAGAAAACTGAAAAGAAGTAAATGCGACCCCACTGGTCTCCAGAATACCCGCTGTACGAAGAATCCTCTAACACTTGTCTAAGAAACCCTGGGCATCCTCGCTATCTGCACCACTGAAAGTCGAAGGCTGAAGTCTACCAAACCACTCCAATCGATGATGCTCGTCCTCAAGCATAACTGGTACTACAAAATGCTGAACAGGTGCAACCGATTGGGCTGGTGGTGCCTCCGGTGTCTGCAATCCCTAAACAACCTGCTTGGGTGTGTGGGCGGTGGGAGTCTGAGTGCCTCCCATGGCCTGAGAAATGGTTGCTGTAGTAGAAACTGCGACCGTCTGAGCAGGACTAGTGCACACGGTCAAGATCTGAGCCAAGGTCTCCTGAAGACCTGGAATAACAATAGGCACAACGGGTGCCTGAGCTGGCCCCGCTAGAGCATCCCCCACAGGAATCGGATCATGAACTGGGGCGGCTGGTGGATCTGTAGGTGCTGCCCCATCTGCTGTACGGGCTACACCCCTGCCCCTACCGCGGCCTCAACCGCGACCTCAGCCTCTAGTGGCCCCAAATGGTGGTCGTCCGTCCTGACTGGTAGCACGTGTCCTCACCATCTGTGAGAGAATAGAATAACAGAAGTTTAGTACTAGAATCAACAAATTCGCACGACAGGAATTTCAAGAATGTGAAGTTTTTCCTAAAGGTTCTGCAGCCTCCCGAGGATAAGTACAGACGTCTCCGTACCGATCCGCGAGACTCTACTAAACCGGCTCATGAACCGTGCGACCTATGTAACCTAGGCTCTGATACCAACTTCTCACGACCCCAAGCCATCCTGGTCGTAATGGCGCCTATCACAGTACTAGGCAAGCCGATTCAACACTAATAACATAAAGGTCTTTTATAAATTCATTTCTAAATCAGTTAAGATCACAAGTCTTTCATTTTAATATAACAAAATACGCAGAAAAACAAATACGCAAATACATCCACACTTCCCGATCCTGGTGTCACTAGTCATGAGCCACTAAGATACTGTCCAGTACTGTCTACTCAATATAAGAAAAGACTGAAATAAATAACACTAAGGGTAGAAAGGAGAAAGCTAGGGCTGCAAACGCTGTGCATCTACCTTGCTATCTCCGAAAATACTCAGAAGCTACTGAATGCTCTCACTCGGATGCTCTGGCACCTGGATCTGCACACAAGGTGCAAGGAGTAACGTGAGTACGCCAACTCAGTAAGTAACCAAAGTAAATAAAGGTTGAGTGCTGTGACGAGCATCTAAATCATATACATAATCTAACATAGAATCTCAATAGAAATATCAAAGTCAAATCCGTAGTTCAATTTTCGAACATCTCGTAAAAACTCCAGTTTCAATGAAAGTTAATTGAAACATTTGTTCAACATTTTTCAATAGAGGCTCAGCATAAAAGAAGGGCGAAAACAGTAAGTTCATAAACAAGCCCCTCGGGCAAAGTATCACTCATATATACATATAGCCTTTCGGTCAAGCCTCTCAGTCACTCGTGAATCAACTCTCATTAATCAACACTCACACTCAGCACTCCCGCTCAATAGATATCTCACAATTATAACCGCTGGGAGTGCAACCCCATCCATAAATATAAATATAGTCGACTGCGCTCACTGGGGGTGTGCAGACTCCGGAGGGGCTCCTACAGCCCAAGCGTTATATCGCTGCGGCGTGCTGCCCGATCCAATACATATCGCTGCGGCGTGCTGCCCGATCCATATACATATAAATATCGCTGCGGCGTGCAGCTCGATCGATATATATATATATATATATAGTCCTCACCATTAGGTCCTCGACCTCTCTCAGTCATCAACCTCACAGCCACTCGAGCATTTCAGTGAAAATCAGGGAAGTCAGCCCAAACAGTTTTCATATATTTGAAAGTAGAATAATGAAACTTAATCAAACAATAAACAGGTAAAAATCATGACTGAGGATATGCTTTCGAGTCAAAACAGTGTGAGGATAATAGTAAGATACCCCTGAGGGTCCAAACAGTTCGACACAAGGCCCCAAACATGACATTCCGCTCAAATTAACATATTCATTTCTAAAACACATAGATATCATATAGAGTTTATCAAAATAAGCAACTCTACAATTGCCACGGGATGGACCAAGTAACAATCCCTACGGGTGCACGCCCACACGCCCGTCACCTAGCACGTGCGTCACCTCATTTAGCCAAATAGTACGTAGTTCCGGGGTTTTATACCCTCAGGTCTAGATTTACAATCGTTACCTACCTCAAACCGGATAAAAATCCACTCCGCGATGCCTTTGCCACTCGACTCGGCCTCAAATCGCCCCAAATCTATCAAAAATCAGAATCATAACATCAATATATGCTAAAGGAACAAAGCCCACAAGAAAATAAATTACATAAAAAAATCCCGAAATTGGCCAAACCTGACCCCCGGGCCTACGTCTCGGAATCCAATAAAATCACATCACTAGAAACCTTATCCTACCACGAGTCCACACATACTAAGAATATCAAAATCGGACCTCAAATGGCCCCTCAATTTCCCAATTTAAACTCTCAAATTTCAAACCCCAATCCGTCAATTTTAACTCTAAAATCCCACTAATTTCATGTCTAATTAGTAAGAAATTGCCATAGAATCGAGTATTGAGTTCAAAAACCTTACCTCCAAGTGTTACCCATGGAATCCCTCTTAAATTCCTCTCAAAAAGCTCCAAGTGTCACATATCACTATTCAAAACATCAAATCACCCTCGGATTCAAGCCTTAGGATTTCCAAACTTCCGAATTCCGCAACTGATCCAAAAACCTATCAAACCTCATTCGAATGACCTAAAATTTTTCACACACATCACAAATGACACAACGGACCTACTCCAATTTCCGAAATTCCAATCCGACCCCGATATCAAGATTTCCACTGCTGACCGGAAAATGCCAAAATTCCACTTTCGCTAATTCATGCCTAAATCTACAACGGAACTCCAAATTATATACCGAACACGTTCCTAAGTCCCAAATCACCTAACGAAGCTATCCGAACCATAAAAACCTAATTCCGAGATCATTTACACACAAGTCAACTTCCGGTTGACTTTTCCAACTAAATGGCCAACTTAAGAGACTAAGTGTCTCATTCCACTCTAAGACCGCTCCGAACACAACACGACCAACACAATATGACCAAATACAACTGAAAAACACATAAGGAAGCAGGAACGGGTAGAACGAGACTGTAACTCATGAAACGACCAGCCGGATCGTTACACATATTCAGAATTTACTTACCCGATTATTCGGGTTCGCGCGGTATAGCACTCATTGAAGAGCTAGTAGAACTTCTTATTTTCTAGACCCAGATACTAAATCTTTTATTAAGTGCAAAGATAAGTTACTCATCCCACCAACCCCTTGGTGACGCATTTGTTTTCTTTTTTTTAAATTTTGGAACTTGTTATGGAGAAATACTAGTCTACTTTTTTATCCCTTTTGTTTATAGACGAATGTGGGTTGAGAGAGTGACCCTTGCAATTGAGATAGAGACGTTTATGGTTGTCTTCAACAATTATAGAAAGAGAAGTCCAATTGTCAAATTTTGATTCATTATTTAACAAGGGACCTAGCAATTTAATGCGGTTAATTAGTCATGAGTCTAGCGTAGATTACGTATCTATCAAACTTCTCCTTTCTATAAATTTTGTTAGACAAAAATCGCAAGTACTATGAAATAAAACCAGAAGAGAAAGACTTCCTGCAAAGACGTTATATTGAACAATTTCCCAGACATTTGATAATCTACTCTTTGAATCTTAGATAAAATTTAAAGCGTACCGTCATCCTTCGTTCCCCAAGACTTCATAATGTAATAAACTACACCTAACAAAATGGTAGCCACTATTCCTCCTGCTACAATTGCTGCCAATTTATCTTTGTCTTCCCCACATCCTTTCCCTATCAACAAAAGTACATGCACAAAATATCACATGAAAATAAAATTAGTATTAGTTACTTCTTGTTTATTGTCAAAGGTAGCAGTAAAATCTATGTTAGTCTAACAGCTAGAGTAAAACATGGATCGATAGCGACGATTGCTTGTCACTTATACCAGCCTTATTTAATAATTCTTGATCCAATTAGTCATGAGCATCAACAATAATCTGTTGATTCTTTGTGGATGAAAGATTTTGAACATCTAATCGACAGCTTAAGACAGAATAAAGTAGGCCGAAACATAATAAATTTTTTTGGTAACACTTTTTCAACTGCCGAGGGATATATTATATGATACAAGTTGGTTCCCTAACAAATTAAAGAAGGGAATGAGTAAAGAAAAAAATTAAATTTCATAAACAAGATTTTTGAGCAGATAATTTACCTTGATCTAGGTTTCTAGAAATCGTATGTTTACTATAACTGTAGCTCAAATAACATCCATCCAACTACACTTCTCCAGCAACAGAATATGCACATTCATCATGAGCAATCTACAATGCTTTGTTCACACATCCACCATAATCACAAGATCCGATAAAGTTAAAGATCAAGCCATTGTATTGGAACTATATGTATCTATATTTTCTAAAAATGATAAAAAAAAATTTATCAATGAAAATAAATAAAAATTGAAGCAGATTATCAAACTAACGTAATTAGATATACCTCCTCACCTAAATTTCTCAAATATAATGTAGAAATATAAAGTAAAGAAACTGTGATATCTAAAATATTTCCTCGTCTTCCGCCTGAACCTAATCTTAGAAGACATCGATAGATTCACCAATAATGAAAAAAATGCAAATATTAGAAATTATGGAATATGATTATTTATTTGAGCATATTAATAAAGTCACGAATTAAGGTAATGCAAAATAACAAACTGGGGAGTCCTGTAAGAAACATCATTTGTACTCCTTATAGTCAAACCTTTGAGAATCCTACCTTGAAGGATTCTTGGGGGAATTGTAAATTATTAAAAAAATTCTAAGAATTATTATATTAGGGCTAGAATATATGAGATGTTATAATCCAAATTATCAAAAATAACAATTAATTGGTATGGTTAATCTCTAGATGATTATTAATATCTTGTATGTTCCTCCCAACGTCTGAGGCTTCAAATATCCAGAAGGACAAGAGATGAATTGTTGAAGAACTGTATCTCGCCCAAGTAGATGATGGAATTGTTTTTCAGTAAAAATTACAAGGAACTATATTACATAAAAATGACAATATAGTACAGAACTGGTGGTTCTTGAAACAAAGAAATGAGACATAAGAGATTGTCTAGGAAATATGCACAAATAGGACTCATCAAAAGAGTGAATTGTAACGCACAAATACGGACTCATTAAATAGCAATAAAAAAGTGAGAATTATATATCACTTAACCGTCATTAAGTAATAAACATGTGTATAAAAGATAAATACTTTGCATTTATTCATTTGGCAACTGGCACTAAGAGTGGTACTTTGATGAATTTGAAATACTTGAGCTAGGAACATGATACTAACACGTGATTGTGAAGTTCCGAAGATTTTAAAGTATATATTTAGGTTCTTGGATCTTAAGAACATATTTTTCCACCCTTCTATTTTCACATGATACCGGATAGTGCAGGAAAGCTCCACCAATCATGTTTAGTTTTCTAGCAATTCTTTGGCATTTATCTGTGAAAATCGCTTGAGATGAACCTTAATAGGTTGCAATGTGGCCATGAGGGTACCTCATTTTGTTTTCTAATTGTTTCAATTTTTTTCACTTAACCATGTTCAGAATTTACTTCCCCAATTATTCGGGTTCGCACCGTATAACACTCATTGAAGAGGTATTAGAACTTCTTATTTTTTAGACCTAGATACGAAAGGTTTTATTAAGTTCAAAGAGAAGTTGTTCATCCCACCAACCCGTTAGTGACGCGTTTGTTTTCTATTTTTGAAATTGTGGAACTTGTTGTGGAGAAACACTAGTCTACTTTTTAATGCTCATGTTTATAGACTAATGGGGGTTGGGAGAGTGACCCTATCAATTGAGATAGAGCCATTTATGGTTGTCTTGAATAATTTTAGAATGTCACGGCCCAAAATCCATTAAAGATCGTGATGGCGCCTAACAGTGATGTCAGGCAATCCAACAATTAAATGATTAACTCCATTACTCATTTTAGTATTTTTGAAATCATAATTTCCTTCAATTAAATATTAAGATATAAAATTTACAAAGTAAATGGCAATATTTTCACAACTACAATATTGAACAATCCATAAGCACTCCTAAAACCCGATGTCACGTGTGTATGAGCATCAACTAGGAAATACAATAAAACACTACATATGTCTGGGATACAATTAGACAGGAGTGTGTAAATAACGAATGGAGACTCTGTGTACTGCGAACGCGTAACGTGAAATACAGCTTACCTAAATCCCCGCAATAGTCGCACCTTTGCGCCCTAAGGCCACTAGACAAATATGCATCTGCACAAAAGTGTGCAGCAAGTGTAGTATGAGTAGTAAATCAATGCGTACCCAGTAAGTATCCTGTCTAACCTCGAAGAAGTAGTGACGGGGGTGTTGACTCCAACACTTACTATAGGCTAACCATAAAATATTAATATTATAATTAAGCATGGGTTATGTAAAAACAGATGAAAACTCAAGAGCGAGAAAATATATGAACAATTGTTCTACTACTATGAATTCCCAGATTCATTTTCGACATTTAATAATTTGTATTTCCAGCCAATGAAGCATTATCATTTATTATTAGTTTAAAAGATTTATCATGCACAAATCATGCCGAGGTCGTACGGCCCGATCCAACATATAATATTTAACTTGTGAACTGCCGAGGGTTGAACGACACGAACAATAGATGCATCTATATGCTACCGAGGCGTTTGGCCTGCTCCAAAAAAACAAAAAATACATTTAAACAACCAATTCAAGATTTATTAAGGGGAAAATATTCAATGAATTACCAATTCCCATTAACGGTCGAGTACATGAAGTTTAACCCGTTACGATTCCTTTGTAAACTTTCAATATGATTTAAGCAAGTAAATTAACATGTACGGTGCAAACATCGCAAGTATAACACAATTTGGGTCCTAGACTACCCGGACATAAGCACTATTAGTAACTACGTACGGACTCTCGTCACCTCGTGCGTACGCAGCCCCCACAAGTAGGAGCACATAATAATCGATTCACATATGAGGTTAATTTCCTCTTACAAGGTTAGAAAGGAGACTTACCTCGCTCTGAAGTTCCATAACCGGCTCCAAAACCTTTCCAACAATTCAAATTGATGCCCATCGCTCCAAAACTAGTCAATAAATGTGCAAATCCATAAATATATACTCTAATACTCCTTATCATCCAATTTACAACAATTTCCAACTCCGCTCGAAAAGTCGATAAAATCGCCCTCGGGCCCACATGCCCGGTTTCCAAATATTTTTGAAGATAAATATTACCCATGGCATCACGGACTCAAATATATAATTTACTCTCAATCCATGCCTAAATTTATGGTCAAAATCCAAAAATATCCATTTCTCGGTTTTCTACTGAAATCCCCAATTTTCACTAATTTTCCATGAATTTCCATGTTAAAATCTATATATAATCCAAATATTTAACTTGCAATAGGTGGGAATCGTTTACCTTGAAATAGATGATGAAAATATCCTCTTTAAAAGCTCCAAAAATCGCCCAACCAAGTGAAAAATGAGAGGGGATCTGCCTAGGCCCGCTCTTCTTCGCAATCGCAGGGATGCCCTCGCGATCGCGAAGGCTAAACACACTGTCTCCACATTATCCTTTACGTATTCACAACCCAATGGCCGCGTTCGCGAACCTGGTGACCCCCAAGCCGCGTTCGGGAAGGCTTAACGCCTGACAGGCCCCAACTCCCTACCTCTTCGTGTTCGTGTGCGCCTACCCGCTTTTGTGAAGTCTTCCACAACCTCAGCTCCATGTTCGTGTCCCCTTCATCGCGTTCGCGATAGGCAAAATCCCAGATGTCGAAAGATCCTTCTTCGCGAAGGTCAGCACCAGACACCAGCATCAGCCATTGCAAAACAGGGAAAAATGGTTTGAAACCACTCCGAATCACACCCGAGGACCCCGGGACCCTGTCCAATCACACAAACCAGTCCCATAACATAACACAGACCTACTCGAGGCCTCAAATCACATCAAACATTTCTAAAACCATGAATCTCACCCCAATTCATGCTTAGTGAACCTTAGAACTTCAAACTTCTACATTCGACGCCGAAACCTATCAAATCAAGTGCGATTGACCTCAAATTTTACACACAAGTCATAATTGACATTACAGACCTATTCCAACTTCCGGTTCGGAATCCGACCCCGATATCAAAAAGTCCACTCCCGGTCAAATTTCCAAAAAACCTTCCATTTTCCAACTTTCGCCAAATAAATCCGAAATGACCTACGGGCCTCCAAATCTACATCCGGAAGCGCTGCTAAGACCATAATCACCATGCGGAGCTGTGCCCAGGCCTGGAATTCCAAACGGACATCGATAACATTAAAATACACTTCAACCCGAATTCATGAGATCCTTTCAAAATTCCAACTTTCCACAATAGGCGCTGAAACGCTCGCGGGACAACAAAAACTCGATCCGTACATACGCCCAAGTCCAAAATCATCATACAAACCTAATGGAACCTTCAAATCTTGATTCAGAGGTCATTTACTCAAAAATCAAACCTTAGTCAATTCCTCCAACTTAAAGCTTCCGAAATTAGAATGTCCAAATTAACTCCAAACTTCCCGACATTCAATTTCGACCACACGTACAAGTTATAATACCTGAGGTGAAGCTATTCAAGGCCTCAAACCGCCGAATGATGCGCTAGGGCTCTCCCACTTAAATATACGTTCGTCAAACGTGCTAAGAGCTGCTCCAGAATTTGCCGAAATCATTAATCAACATCTCGTGCACCTACCCGTGCTACCACAACCCAGTTGGGCGCATTAGCTTAAGCTAGTTCGAAGA
Organism: Nicotiana attenuata; assembly: GCF_001879085.1. Taxonomy (NCBI): domain Eukaryota; kingdom Viridiplantae; phylum Streptophyta; class Magnoliopsida; order Solanales; family Solanaceae; genus Nicotiana; species Nicotiana attenuata. The sequence continues at coordinate 124,001 of NW_017671003.1, forward strand.
TCCTCCCTTTTATTCAGTCAAATTAATCTTAGAGCCAAATTCGAACATTTCGAATTCTCCATCGGCATGCTCTCAACATACGAACATCGTATTAGTCACTACACACTGCACAAAAACATAATTGTATACATGTTCTGAATTCACATCATACACTGCATGATTCACATGACCATAATAACATCCCCTGACAACAATAGCCACAATTCCACGAATCTGATGCCCAAAACACACTTCATGACACATATTGATAGAATGTATGGGTCCACCAACTTCTATAGAGAATTACATTCTCTATCATGTTCTACAGTACACACACAGAGAAAAGAAGTTAAATGACAAGCAAAATTTTACGTGGAAAATTCCCAGCTCAACGCGATTAAAACCACGACCTACCCTTGTAGGATTTCAACTTCACTACTGAGTAACTTTCAGATTACAAACTATGCAACCTAGGAATTAAACTCTTAATCCCTCACTAACTTGTAATACACCTAGTACAAGCCACTTTGCAATAACTCTATTACAAAGACTTTAAAACTTGACTAACTCTAGCCAAGACTTAAACACGCAGGTTTAAGGTTTACAAAGATATTCCTACAAAGTGCTTCTAAATAAGATGGATAGGAATTATAATTTGAAAAACTAATACAAAGTTACAACTCAACTAAGGACACACAATAACTCGATATGGGAATTGGTCTGTAGTTTCTTTGTTCTTTGTTTTTGAGGCACTTGAAACTGCTAGCTGAATAGTCACGTGAGTGAGTTTGAGTAAATTCTCTAATTGTTCAAGTACTTTGTTTTACCCCCCTTGAATGCATATATACATGTGTGACATCCTTTCCAAAGATGCAAGCAAGGTAGGTAAGTAGTCTTCTCTTGAAAGTTGACTGGAGTACTGTTCTGCACAGTAGCATGTGCAGGCAGCAACTTTCCAGCTGCAGAGTTGACTTCGTATAGTCTCCTCGGGATCTGGTAGGGACCCGGTCCTTCCACTTTTAGGAGTTGAATCATATTCCATTCTGAGTCCCAACCTGGAATCTTGTGAACTTGTGGTTTTGTAACTGTGTATAAGGTTCCGTATCTGGTTCTGGATAGTAAGTTTATTAGATTAGCAAAATATAAGTAAAGTACTTATAACCAAAGTACATGTAACCTATCAATTTTCCCCTTTTTGATGATGACAAACTTTAAATTGAAAATCCTAGAAGGAGCCATAAAAGAACCAGATTGTGAACCAGAAAGACCTTAAGTTCCCCCAGAAACTATGCCTTCCCCCTTTTGTTAGTACCTGAAATTTTGTGAGTTCCCCCTGAACGAGGTTCCCCCAATCTGTATTTTGTTTATTCAATTAAATCATCTTCCCCCTTTTGTCATCATATAAAGGACAGAACAGGTTAGCAGCATAAAAAAGTCTAGCATTGTTAACTCATGTGACTTATGTGCTCACAACATGATAAAAGACAGAAGTAAAAGAGCAACATCATAGATAGCAAAAGGGAAACTACTTCCATTAACCAGAATTGGACAATTACGGGTAGGAGCAGAGTCATTGTTTAACATCCACAGTCTCGAGCAAACAAAAGCATATACCAGAAATAACAAAACATAACCAACAACAACATAAGAAGATAGACACTGGAAAGTGGACACTAAGGGGACATTCTTTAAGGGACACTGGAGGAAGGGGGCTAGGAAGAGGAAGCAAGAGTTCGGAGGACAAGATCCATGCGAGCATTCACAGACAGTTGCTCATTGAGCAGTCTTTCTTTCAGGTCCAGATGTTTCCTTAGATCAGCGTTCTCCTTTGATAGGTGTGCAACCTCTGCGCTATGAGAACCACTGGAACCAGGTACCTCTTGCAACTGACTGAGCATATTCTCAAGAATCATTTTCCTAGCCTTCAACTTCCGGATCTCCTTTGTGGCATTATTTTGAGCATTTATCAGTTGAGAGATTGTGGAAGTGCTTCCAACTCCTCCGAATTTGTCAATTCACTCACACTCCTTCAGAGTAGTTTTTGAAAAAGAGTGCTTTTTGGTGCCCACTTTGGCCTGACCCAGAGGTACTTTGAAAAACTCAAAGACCTTTGTGAGAAGGAACCCATAAGGCAGTCTAGGGTTCTCATCTTTGAGGTTCTCTACCTTCTGCATATGCTCGATCATTATGGTAGGTAAATTGATAGAGGAGAAATTGTCCAAATTCTTCGTAAGGAATAAGTCATCTTTGGATGCAACAGATTTTCTTTCGGCGCGGGGAAGAAATACATTGTTAACCATCTTAAAGAGCAGATGATAAACTGGAAGGAGTGCCTTCTTATGCACATGTTCCCCATGTTGTACTGCCTTTTCCTTGACAATGGTATTTATGAAGTTTGGTGTGCAAGCACTATCACAACCTGGCCCCGAACTCGGTAGAATCATTTGCCATGAAATCAGATTCCTTCATAAAGGCGCATGCTGGTGCCATCAAAGTAGCTACAAGGAAGTCTGACGTTTTCAAAATCAACCAAAGGGAGAAAGACATGCTACGAGAGTTCGTATCTCGCTTTCAAATGGAACGAATGGAACTGTCGCCAGTCTCCGACGACTGGGCAGTGCAAGCCTTCACCCAAGGTTTGAACGAGCGAAGCTCGGTAGCTTCGAAACAGCTGAAGTAGACCTTAGTTGAATATCCCACCGTGACCTGGTCGGATGTACACAACCGGTACCAATCAAAGATCAGGGTCGAAGACGACCAACTGGGAGCCCCCTCGGGCTTGGTATAACCTAACAGGCTCCCGACAAAGGAGCCAAAGCCAAGCAAAGAAAGATACCAACCATACACTGAAGATACAAGAAGCGCCCCGAGGCGCAATGTACCCCGCAACGATCGAAGGCTGGATCGAGGCCAGAATCTCGAGGACTTGTTAGCAGAGCTGGATTCGATAGGCACACAGGGCCGATGGAGGCATCCCGCCTGTCGGAATACAACTTCAACGTCGACATTTCAAACATCGTATTCGCCATCAGTAATATCAGAGACACCAGGTGGCCAAGTCCTGTACAATCAGATCCATCACAAAGGAACCATAACTTAGTGTGTGAATTTCACAACACACATGGTCACAAGAACAATGATTGCCGACGACTCCGGGAAGAAGTAGCCCGACTACTCAGCAAAGGTCACCTCCGAGAATTCCTCAGCGACCGAGCCAAAAGAGAGGCGACCGAGAAGAGTGAAGTAGGCGAGCCACAACATATCATCCACATGATCTTCGGAGGTGTCGATGCTCCACAAGAACCCATGGTCAGGAGAACAAAAATTTCCATCACAAGGGAAAAGCGAACTCGAGGTTACATACCCGATGACGCCCTCACATTCCGCGACGAATACATCGAGGCTCTATCTCAGCCCCATAGCGATGCATTGGTAATTTCTTTCCTTGTGAATACATTTCAAATTAAACGTGTACTTGTGGATCCAGGTAGATCGGCCAATATTATCAAGTCGAGGGTGGTGGAGCAGCTCGACTGCTCAATCAGATCGTGCCTGCCTCTCGAGTACTCAATGGATTAAACATGCCAAGCGAAATGACCAAAGGAGAAATCACCCTCCCGGGCAACGTGGCTGGCACAACCCAAAATGCCAAATTTCATGTCATCAAAGGAGACATGAGGTATAACGCCTTGCTCGGAAGGCCATGGATACACTGCATGAGGGTAGTACCGTCCACCCTCCATCAAATGTTGAAGTTCTCGACAAAATACGGGATAAAAACCGCCTACGGAGAACAGCATGCAGCAAAAGAGATGTTTGCGGTGCACAATATGGCACTGACACCAATACTTCCACTGCCAAAGGAGCCAAAGAATAGGAAAATGGTAAAATAGCAATAACCAGCTATATTTTTTGTTACATCCGACTAAAACAAGCAACGGACCGTACCGCATCCCCAAAGCAAATAATCGAAGCATATTAAGACGCGAGGCAACGCCAGCACTAAGGTATGTCATCTCCCTTTTTCGTTCAGATTTTGCTCTAACCGTGTATGCAAGCACTTGATCGATGCCGCCGAAGCGCTTTCTAACCTGAAGGCCTTAGGTTTCGAAAGCATGCATTGCACTCTTTTCCTTCGATCGGGTATTATCCCAAGAAGGGTTTTTACTGACAAGGTTTTTAATGAGGCAACATCTATATGCCACCTATGGAAGGCTCAACAAGTATTCAACGCTTCTTTTCAATCAACCTCGAATACTGAGGGGCATCCCCCCGGAAGGTCACCTCCTCGGAGAAGCCAAGATTTGCTGAACGGGGTCTCGATAGGAAAACGATGTACTGGACCAAACGATCAAACGAACCGTGTCCGTATAGAATAACCGGGCCCTTGTCAGCAAAAACGTGTATACTTGTACCAAGCAATCAAAGAATACTTTCCCCTCCATCAAAGCATTTCGCGTTCAAAGAAGCTCGGTATTTTTTACAAAAACGGCTCCAGAGCAAAAAAAAACGTCCCGAAACTCGGGGACTAGCTTCAAAAACTAAAAGCTAAGCCCTCAATGATGCAACTTTAAGATCGCAAAAACGGCTCCAGAAGCCAAAAAACGTTCCGAGCACACGGGGACTGATATCAAAAACTCAAGGCCACATGACCTTCGGGTCGAAAACTCCGAACTCGTAAGTCCTCAATGAGGCAATACCATGTTTACAAGGAATGGCTCCTGAGCCGAGAAGCTTTCGATGACTCGGGGACTGCCGCCAATTGCCACCCCCAGCGATCTGTCAAAACTCGAGGCTGTAAGGCCCCATGCAGGCAACCTCGAGCGCATAAGACCTTCATAAGGCAATATCAAAACTATAAGACCTTCATAAGGCAATATCAAATCTATAAGACCTTCATAAGGCAATATCAAATCTATAAGACCTTCATAAGGCAATATCAAATCTATAAGACCTTCATAAGGCAACATCAAATCTGTAAGACCTCAAGCAAGGCATGAACCATACTTGTACCAAGTAACTAAAACTGTAAGACCTCAAAGGCATGTAAAAATTTATAAGACCTTACAAAAGGCATAATCCCGATCTTAAAGTTAAGGCCATATATCGATCTTATAAGACCCCTAAAAAGGCATACCCTCGATATAGACGCCGAAACCACCTCACTCGGGGACTGAAAAGCTCCTGCCAAACACAATGACTATGGTCACAAGGATGTACCAGCCAAACTAACGCAACTCGGGGACGCCGGGCCATCGCTACAAAATCACAGGCTGTTAATTACTTCGAAAAGAACCGGTTAAAATAGGCTACCCTCAACATAGGCAAAAAGGCTTCGACCATGTCAGCTCCAAAACTATAGGCTTCGAAACACTCAGCCACCGAGCAAAACCTCCCGAGGTGCTCGATCACCGCCACATAATGACTCACAATCGTGGTTTTATCGAACCGTCGAAGAGTCAGGCAAACACAATTCTAAAAAGTCCTTAACAAGGGAAAAATAAAGCCTATATTAGAGGTCGTACGGGCCCAACAAGTAAGAGCCACTGCCGCCAGCCCATATAAAAGGTCGTACCGACCCAACTCGTAAGAGCCCTATTGCCAGCCTATATAAAAGGTCGTACCGACCTTAATGCGTAAGAGCCACTGCCGCCAGCCCATATTAAAGGTCATACCGACCTAACGCGTAAGAGCCTAAGGGCCAACTCTAAATTCAAAAACTGAAGGGTCAATAAGCTCGAGTCGAAAACCGACTCGGAGACTGTATCCGAAATAGTTAACTGAATATTCCTAAGAGAAAAAGCATAAGTGCTTAAACACCGGCTTATACTAAAAGGTTGCACCGACCCTAATACGTAAGAGCCACTGTTGCCAGCCCATATGAAAGGTCGTACCGACCCCAATGCATAAGAGTCCACGGGTTAGCCAAACGAGCCTCAAGGCCATATTATAGAACTAAAGACCCCCTTCTACTCAAAAACCAGTTCATCTGGCCGAAGAACTGACAAACACCGAAGCAAAAAGGAAGTGCATGAAAAATAAAGCCCACAGGGTTTCCTTTTATACACATGTATGAAAATAATACAAAGCTCCATTTACAATGTTGGCACTATGTAAAAGAAAAGTCCAATCTACATCCCCCTCGAGGACTATGGCACATCAGCCTCTTCCTCGCTATCTTCGACATCAGACAAAAGGAACTTAGCGTCACACTCATCCGCTTTTGCCTGCTCTATCTGTTCCGAGTGATCAAAGCCCCTGGCGTGTATCTCCGAGATTGACATCTGACATACTCTTTGCTCCTACTCTCTCGGTCGAGAGCTTTTCTCAGCTCAGCTCGAGCATCGATGGCATCTTGCAAAAAGACAGCCATTTTCTTATCGGCCTTGGCTCCGATCATCTCGGCTTCAGTTCCAGCATCTACGACCTCTGCCTTCATCTTTAAAATTTCAGATTCGAGCCTCGCAATCATGCTCGTTCGGACCGTACTGTTCGCACAAACGTTTCAAAACTGCACTTCAAGGGTGGAGGCCTTGGCCAAGGCATCCCTCTGGTTCTCAACTTGGGCTTCTAGCTCATTATGCTCATGCTTAACCTGGCCACGTTCGCCCCAAAGTCGTTCCAGGTCCTCCGTTTTTCTCTGCAGCTGAAAAAGGAAAATATCAGCCTGCGAAAGCAGAAGGAGGAGCGTGCATCGGCTCAAAACTAAGGTTACCTGTCTTTTGAGATAGTCCTCGTAGTTTCGACTTCGATCTACCTCATACCGCAGGAATACCAGCTCATCTTTCTTTTTCGTGCAATGAAGACTAAGGGATTTCTCCCCATCCAAAACTTTCTGCAGTGTGGCCTCACAGCGAAGCAGCTCGGACTTAAGCTTGTCAATGGCCTGCAAAAGGAAAGCTCAATAAGAAAAGGAAGACACGAAACTAAAAGAAGCCTATACCGGCTACCAAAGCTCACCATGAAGCTAAGCCGCTGAGCCTCACCAAAAGTCGAGCATACATCCGATGGCTTAGTTTCCCCCGAAGTGACTTTGGTAGGAGAAGAGGGAGGTAGCGGATGGCCCTTGTCCCCCAAAGTACCTTCGACGGGAACAGGAGACAGCGGCAAAGCTGGAATTGTTTTTTCAAGATAGAGACCTCAGAGGCCGGAAGCTCGGCCGACTCATCTCTTTTGAACCTCAGAACAGGACTCGCCCCGCTGCGAGCATCCTCACACCTCGAAGATTCTTTCTGTTTATTATCGATCCTCGACCCCGAGGTTGGCAATCTCTCCTCCTCCTCCCCAAGGGGACACGACCTCATATCAGAAAATTCTTCATCACCTGCGTTGGCAGAGTCAGTGCGCTACAAAGAAAGTACCTTTCTAAGAAGACAAGCCACTGTGCACCTAACATGATGTTTGGCCTCCCATCTCCCTATGGACAGGTCTCGCCATTTGCACTTATCGTAAATCGAGCAAACTGCCAGCTTACGAGACCATTCCGCCAGATCGAGATCCTCATTCGGCAGCCAGGGGATCGCTACAAAAGGCAAAAGGGAGAATATCTTCACAAAGCTCACCTTTATTTGAAAGCGCAAGTGTACCACTTACGTGGGAAATTCCATTTCTCAGGAAATGGCAGAAACTCTCCGGGGATAACATCGACTGTTCGTACTCAAACAAATCGACTCATCCACCCTCGGTCCTCGTCTTCTTCATCACTAATGACAGAGTGCCGAGTGGACCGACACCGTAGAGTAATCAAGCATCGGTAATGAAAAGGCCGGTATAACCTAATGAGATGACTAAGGGTGAACTCGAGCCCGGCCTTGTTTGCAAAATACCTTATCATCAGCACTATCTTCCAAAAGGACGGGTGAGCCTGCGCCAAGGTAACCTGATACCTCCTACAAAACTCGAGCACGGCCCTATTGAGAGGGCCCAATGTAAAGGGGTACTTATATACGTTCAAAAACCCCTCGACATGAGCTATGACGCTCTCCTCCAATGAAGGTACCTACAGCACCATTTGTTCTCCCCATTCGCATTCTTTTCTAACTGTCTCGAGATGCTCCTCCCTTATCGAAGAGATATACCTTGATGCATGCCGCCGGCAGCCCAGAACTTGGAAGGTCGCTAACGTAAAATACCTCTTCGAGACGAAGCATCTCGACCTTCGCTCGTTGGATGCCTGCGGTGTACCACCAACCGAATGCGATGTTAGAACAAATTCCTCCTCTCCTTGGCAAGTGGATTTAGGCTTAGCTGCCATGATTGTGGTGAAACAAAGAGAAGGGAAACAAAAGACATAGGCGAAAGCTTTGAGTTGTAGGAAACTTTGCGCATGGAGGAGAAACCCTATAAAAAAGATAGTCACATAGTACAACACTATTTTCAAAAGAAGGGAAGGAAAGTGCATATATAGAGCAAGTGGTGACCGTTCGCCTGCCCTAAGGACCAATGAAATCTAACCATGTTAGTACTATTTTCTTTGGGAATGCACCGGTGGGACCACCTCGATCATTTCGCAGTCATATCATTTAGGTGATACCGTCGCACCAGCACTCGTAGTCATTCGACCCCGAGGGTTTTCGATATTTGCAGGGCATCGACCTCAACTGCCCCGAGCATATGTTCCGAAGAACCAACAATCAGAATTTGAAGACAAAAGCAATAAAACATAGAGCTCGAAAACTGGAAGCGGAAAGAAAAAACATTGTATTCCCCAAAAAATACATGTACGACAGGGGAGCATTTACAAAGTCTTTCCCTAAGAAACCCTGGCACAAAAAGGGAAAGGGACGACCTAAATATACTCTTCACCCCCGGAATCATCATCGGAACCCTCGTCCGCAGCATTCGAATAGGCAGTCTCTTCCTTCATAATTCGGGCCTCCTCGATCTCGGCTGAGAAATTGACACCCTTGCCACTCGCTTCCTCAAAAGCCTGCTTCCGTGCTTGCGCACGAGCACGAGCAACAGCTTGAGTCAGCTTCTGCTCGACCCCCGCTAGTATGTATTGAGCCTTTTCATTCGCAGTAGCGTCATCTTTCTTATACGAGGACGCCTTTTCCACTGCCACTAACCTAGCCGACGATAGCGCAGTAATCTCCTCCTTGGCACTCTTCAAGAGGTCTCAGGATGACGTCAGCTCCATCTGCAGAAAGTCCCTCTCCGAGGCCACGACCCCGTTCTGCCTCCTCAGGTCGAGGACCTCCGCGTCCTTGACAACTATCTCCTCCTGATGATGCCCTACAAGAGCGTTCCTTTGCTCAACCTATAAAGGTGAAACAAATTGATAAGTATCAAATCAAAATAAATGGCAGGTTTGTAAAATACAATACTACCTGCTCAACAAGGTTGTCTTTGTCTCGGCTCATTTCCTCCAATCTTGTCCGGAGCATACTCGACTCCTCCTCCTTTTGGGTGGAAAGAGTCTCCGACTCCTTTAAACTCGAGGTAAGACCCTCGACTTCCTTCTTACGACCTATAAGCTTATCTTGCAGCTTGGAGACGGCATGGTCGTACAACTTTTTAGCCTACAACAAAACAAAGAAGTCAGAGAAATAAAGAAAAATACTTGAAAGCGCCAAAATATGTCATGGTAGCAGGCACCCCTCCTCTTCCTCGATGGCATCGGGAGCGTCAAGGCTAATATTCTCGTTAAATCCGTCGAGGAAGTTTCCGAGCTCAACTTCCCACTTGTGAGAGCCTCCCGCTTTGGCGATGTTCAGGTCCAGCGCATCCCTAAACTCTTCGGGTGAGAATCAGGGACCCGAATTAAGGCCCCCCAAAATGTCAACGGACCCGAAGGACAAGTCCTGTCCCCGAAAAGCTCCAGGCTCAAGCCCTTTGGAGCCGGCAGCATCGAGTTCCTCGGCAGGGACCGTGTCGTGTCTGGTCGAGGACTCAGGGACCATATCCACACCCTCCTCGAGGTCCTTCGAAGCATGGGCTCAAGTAGAATCAGCCGTTCCCGACTCAGCAGCCCTCGGCACAGACACTCGGGGGCACCTGTGCCCGACCTCTTCCTTTATACCAAAGGATTATTGTCGTCATCATCATCCTCATCCTTGTCATCGGAACTTGCCCCGGAAGCTGAAGACGAGACCTCGGCCTCAGCTCGAGGCCTGCGGGACTTGGGCTTCTTTGATACAGGGCAATTCGGCAGCCATCTCCTTTTTTCTCTTCTTACCCTTATCGGGCTTAGAGGACCCTCCCTCGCCGGCAGGAGGTGGACTCATCAGCACTCCATTGCCAAGGCCTGCACAAGCATAGTAATCACACTTATCGGCACGGAGGATATGGGTAAGAAATATGAAAACATGATAGAGGCGGCAAGAGAGAGCATACCATGATTCTTGGCCACCCACCGCGTTTTAGCCAACTCAGGACAAGAACGCTCGAGATAGGGGACGAGGCATTTAATCCCCTAATCCACCCCAATAGGTCCGGAACAAATTCGGGATACCAAAGGGCGGCTGCGTGAGCAAAGGGAAAGTTAGTTTTTTGAGAAGAAAGTAAGAAGACAATAAAGCATATTCAAAGAAGAAGCACTTACGCTTCTTGTTCCACTCCTCCGGGTACAGCATAATTGGAATAATGTCCGAGGTCCTTACTCGGACAAACTGGATCATCCACCCCCGATCCTTATCCTCATCGATACTCGAGAAAAAGGGTTTCGAAGATCGAGGGTGAAGCTTGATCAAGCCTCGAAAAAGACGGGTGCTATACAGCCTGATCAGATGATCAAGGGTCAAAGTCGCACCCTTGACCATGCTGGAAAAGTAGCGAAGCATGTAAACTATCCTCCAGAAAGAGGGATAAATTTGGCCAAGTGTCACCCGGTTTTTACAACAGAAGTCGAGAATGACCGGGTCTATAGCCGAAAAAGAAGGGTTCGAGGAGTCGACAGGGCCCAAGGTGAACGGGTATGTGTACACATAAAGAAAACCGGCCTTATGGTTCGTTATGCTCTCATTAGCGCTGGGGATCTCAACCAGCACTTTCTCCTCCCATTGGCAGTCTACCCGGACATTGGCTATATCCTTCACAACGCTAATGAACCGGGACACGTGTTCGCATCGACCTGGTGTAGATTAAGGCCTCTCGATGGAAAAATCCTTCGTACTATCGAACTCAGTGGGTGTACACTATTCGATGGTAGGAGCCACTTTGGGCTTACCCTTGGATTTATCCTTGGATGTTCGAGATGAAGAGGCAGCTTCATCTTTCCGAGGCACTGTCTTCGAGGTTCTGGCCATGGCAACTAAAAGTTTTCTTTTTCTCTAGAAGGAAAGAATGAAACCAAGAACAAAAGAAAGGGGGGCGTAGAGAAAGATGGATTTGGCTCTAAAAGCTTGAAGGAATCACAAAAGTGCCAGTCGCCAAGCAAATGGGGTATTTATAGAAGCCGTATGGGCAGCAAAAAAACCAAACCAATAACAGTTCGTGGGCTTCTCGATAGTCGTGTTGATAGCGACCCTTGCATGGCCGTTGAGATATGGCATTTAATGCCCTGACAGGCCGAACTCATGATGAGTGCAAGAGTTCAAAACCGTTTCCTATCATCTTACTCTAGGAAACGCAAGGACTGTCTGTATACGGTAAAATCTGAGGGACCGATTTTATGGTCGTTTCGGGGCTCCAAAGATGCGCCTCCTAAAGCCTGAGGCAGGGCTCGAGGCGCGATCTCGTAGAGTTTCCAAAATGCTCGGCTCAGAGACAATGTGGATTGACGGCTGCAACAAAAAAATGGGGAGTTCCCTAGGCACTTGATGGAAGTTGAAAGGCTGATGTGCGCCCGTACCAAGGCATTAAATAGTTGTATCAATCTCATATCTTTGTAATAAATGCACTGGTACCATGCTAGGATTCCCCTGATCTATAAAGGGGTTCCTTATCATTTTGTGAAGGGGACACAAGATACTTCATTCAGTAGAAGAACATTCTTTCTGCTCTCTAACTCAAACATTCTCTCTATTTGGCTCTATTGCTTACATTTATTGCTTTATTTATATTTATTATATCTCATTAATTGTTCTTCATTTATTGCTTGTTATTAGTCATAAAGAGCCACAATCACAGCCCTAATAGCTGTTAATCCTTCATCGGCTACCCTTAACCGGGTATCAGATTTGACCTCGGGGCCTCGTATGTGCAAGCTCGAGGCCTCGATTCCTAGCCATTTTGGTTCGTTTATTAAGCTATCTACAAGTTATCATCTTAATTTCCAATCCTTCACTTAGCATCCATTGCCTAACAACTAGCATAAAAATAGATCACATATTTTTAGAACCACAAAATGAAATTTAATTGTTATTACCATTGTCAAGGTAAACATTAAGATTCTAAGATTAATTGCAAAACAAGCTACAAAATTACTCAAAATAGGTAAAATACGATGTTCACGTGCTCAGCTATAGATAAGATGACCTAAATATCTGAAAAAGTAGTATTTATATACAGCTAAATTTTCCGAACAAAAGTGCCCCTGACGGAGGTACCGCTGACAGCGGAAAATGGACCGCCGCAGCGGTGAGGCTACTGCGGCCGCGTAAAATTGACCGCGAACCACGGTCATGGACTTTTGACTTCAAGTTTGGTCCTCTGAATCTCTGCTCCGCGGACCGTAGAAAAAGGACCGCTATCGCGGTCGCATAAAATCACCGCGGACCGCGGTGACTTGAAAATCCTCAAATATCATCTCTCTGAATCTTGGCACCGCGGACCGCGATAAAAGGACCGCGGTCGCGGTGGGTCTTCTGCGTCCGCAGTGGATTTTCCGCTGTAGCGCTGCTTTGACTTGGTTTTGAACTTGTGTAAGTGTCACTCCTTTTTTTGAGCTAGTTATGACATCCTTGTCTCTTTTTGACCAAACACTGCAAACAAGAACAACAAGTTAGCTTTTGGGAATACTTGTACACATTTTAGTCCAAAACTCAAGCAAAAAGGAGCATAAAATAGACTAGAATCCCTAGTTATCACCGGTGCAAGTGGAATCAACTCTTCCTGAGATAGTGTGCCAAAAATGCTTAAGAACTATGCAAGGGTCTCCTGAAGTGCAGGGGTGCCAATAGGCACCTCGGGTTCCTGTCCCCCAATTGGAGATATTGGTGGCTCCTCCACCGTAGCTCGGGCAGGTGCTCTAAATGCACCACGTGCCCCTCCTCAGCCTCTGCCCCAGCCCTGGCCTCTCACAGCTCTAGCAGGGGGCGCAAGTGTCTGATTGTTTGATCAAATAGTGCGTGTCCTCACCATCTGTGAGAGAATAGAAAGACAAAGATTCAGAATTTTGAAGTCAACCAATTCGCAGGATAAAGAATCAAAGAAGTGCAGTTTCCTAACAATTCTGTAGCCACTCGAAGATATGTACAGCCGTCTCTGTATCGATCCGCAAGACTCTACTAATCCTACTTATGACTCGTAACATCTATGAACCTAGGACTCCGATACCAACTTATTACGAACCCAATCTCCCACAGTAGGATGTCGTGGTGGCACCTTGTCTCTAAGACTAGGTAAGCCTAACATGCATGGAGAAATAACGGAAATAACAATAGAACTTCAAATTTAAACCATCTAGATGTCATAATAGAACTCAACAATGCCGTTGACAATATCTCCCAAAATCTAGTGAGAGTGAGTCATAAGATCTGCACAAATATAGTGTATAATCCCTAATACATCACTGTCTAAATAAAGAGTAAGCAGTAGAAAAACAAGGACAGAGGGTGAATCTGAGGCTTGTGAACGCAAGGCAGGTATACCTTGAAGTCACCATACTGAATGCTCTACTCACTGGTGCCTAGCCTAGGTTGAGGTGCCTGGATCTGCACAAAAATGTGCAAAAGAGTAGTGTGAGTACACCACAACAGTGCCCAGTAAGAATTAAGCCTAACCTCACTAGAGTAGTGACGAGGTCAGGTCAAGACACCTACTAAGTTAAGAAAAACAAGAAGTTGAACAAGTATAATCTAGTCTAACAATGGAAATGAGGAAAATGAGAAAATGAATAAATACAACAAGATAAGCAACATCTGAATTTAGAGAAATAAAGGCAACAAGGAAGAAACACATAATAATAACATCAACAAAACAATGCGGCCAAATACAAGTGATGTAAAAGAGAGATAACAACCAGCATCACAACCGAAGTACCACCTCATAGTCTTATTTCACAATCACAATCACAATCTCTCCTTATATCACCGCGGGAGTCTTACATTTAGTTTTGAAAAATCATTTTTCCTGAAATAGCTACCCGCGTGTTAGCTCAACTTATCACACCGCGTGGTTTCAAGTAGTTTCCCTACTAGCAACACGCGTATCAAGCCAAACTTATCTCATTACATGCGTATCAACCCCAAGCCTTATACAACTGCATGCGTATCAATATCACAACATATCACAATTTGCACCTCAAGTGCCCAAATGCCACAACTTGCCAAAATAATCAACAATATAAATTTTTTCACAACAAATAGCCCATGGCTCAACCACAACGTGTACAAGAATCTCAAAATAACAAAATAATGGTGAATAGCTCGACAAGAACGATATCTCAACAATTAATAACTTCGTCTCAAGTGATAACGGCCTTTACAACTTCAACACCAATAGCTAAACAAGAGATATTCCATGAATTAACAACTTCAAGTAAGTAATTTTGCAATTTAAGAAGTAACAAGACAATAATGAAGGCAATAATTTCAACTAAAGCATATAAGAGCAAAATAACAAAGAAGAGCTGGAACAGGTGATTATAGGCTATAATTACGTATTTTAGTCGCTTATTACACTCTAATTTACTGCACTTTAATTGAGTTTGCGCTTTAATCGCTAGTGTTTTGCACTAATTGTGTGTTTTATGCCTTGTAGGTGTGATTCCGAGATATATAGATGTTATGGAATGAATTTAAGTGATTTGAAGCTTTGAAGTCTGAGTAAAAGCTCAAGGAATTAAGCCGGGATCGTGTTCGGGGGTCAAATTTGATAATTAAGTACGAACGAAGACTTGAGGAGGCATATTGCGCACTGTCTAGTAAAATAGACATAACGTTTTGCTCAGAACTCCATTTGGGCTCCACAATATATGGTTGGAAAGCTAACTCAAAGGGCTACAACTTTCATGTTTTACGTTTTACCAAATTCCAAACGGAACAGGGTGAAAAACCGCAGTTTTGCCACGACCGCGGCAGAATCGCGGTAGAAGATGGTCGCGGACAACTGAAGAATCAGAGGGCATGTTTGGCCGCGGTTCCACCGCGACCGCGGCAAAACCGCGAAAATCTCAGGGACTAAAGTGCAAAAAATGGGATTTTAAGTCCTAAACCCTGTATTAAACAAAGGAGGCCGGCCAAGAACAGGAGGGGGGACATATTTTGGACATAGATTCGACCTAAGGAGGCAAGAACACATTGGGAGCAAGGCGGAGAATTCTTCTACGAGTTTTTTCCTTCCTCTTCCTATTTTTCGTTGTTGGTTATAACTTTTAGTATTGTAGTTTTACATACTATTATGAATAGCTAATTTGTTATCTAGAGTTTTGATAGAACCTTTTGTAGGATAAATTCTTGTTATGTTTTTATATAATTGAGCCATAGATTTTCTCTATTTGTTCAACTACGTTTATATTCTGGTTGATTGAAGAGCTCTCAATTAGCTGTGCCTATTTAGTATGCATAACTCGGGAGAGAGT
>NW_017671003.1:139846-142501 GCF_001879085.1 Nicotiana attenuata
TGTTTTTGGAATTTTTTTAGAAGTATTGGTTTTTTGGGCTTTGGTTTATGTGTGTTTCATGGATATTTGCAGGTTTGTTTTTCTGGTGCGTTTTGGAAGGATTTAAGCTGCATTTTTTGGATTGATTTTTTAGAACTTACGGGGGCTGTTTTATCAATTTTTTTAATGCTGCCATTTTCACGATCTTATTATCTATAGGTTAGGAATTGTTCAAGCTTGTCTTCTTGGTGATAGTGAACAGCTGTAGCTAAACCTTAGTTCTCTGTGGGATTCGACTCCGGACTTGTAAACCGGATTATATTTGCAGCGACCGCTTAGTCCTTTTTATAAGGCATAGTTGGGCGTGATCAAATTTTGGCGCCGTTGCCGGGGAACTAATGGTGTAGTTGTAGTTGTATATATTGCTAGGGTTCAAGTTTGAACTTTTATTTGTTTTGTTTTTTCTTGGTATTTTTTTTATAACTGTTGATTTGAGAAACATGACATCTTGGAATTATGGGAATTTAGGTGTAGATAATTCTACTATTGATCTCCATACATATTGTAAAGGAAACCACCCGTGGCAAAATTTTTAAAACGTTCCTGAGAGCGAGTTATGTGCACCAACTCAATCTTATTTGTGGAATGTGTGTGATGTGTGTGGTGGTAAAAATGGTCACCTTCATGGTTGTGCTTATATTTCTTATTTTCCCCCAACCCCTTACTACGATGGTTCCACCTTTTCTTGTGAAGTTAATAGGAACAAAGAACCTGGGAATGCGGACCTGAAGGAGATCAAGGATATGCTAAAGTGTCTTCTGGAACAAAACAATGAGAAACAATTGCACATAGAAAGGCAAGAGGCAACTATTCGCAAGTTGGAGGCTCAATTGAGTCAAGTGGTTGGAGCTTTTAATGCTCAACAATCCAATATTGATGATAGTAGCCAAGAAGAGCATGAATTTGAGGTATTAATTGGGGAGGTCAAAGCAGAACATCAACAACCTAGCCAACTAGAATTTGAAGATGTCAATGTTGAAGAAGTGAGACTAGAGTCAGCCAAGGACATTGAGGATACAAATTTTGTTGACTCTAGTATCATTGATGTTGAGGATGCTGAAAGTCCTGAAGTTCATGTGTGTGAGCGCATTGGTCCTCACTCCAAACATTTTTCTACATTGTGCTTGGATGACGATATGAAAATAGAGTCATCCGAGCCGATTGAGAAGTCAAGGAATGAAGAACAAGGTGCCTATATTCTGGAATTTTTCTTACCAGAAAGACAGGACTACATACCTCATCTAAAAGCCAAGAAGTGTAGAATAGTACAATGGTTGCTTGGACCAATTAGATTTGTTCCTCCACCCCTGGAGCATAGCCGAAAACTTGATGCCAAATTGGGGGTTCAATTCATAAGCTCGAGGTGGAGGCAAAAAGTGATTCGCGTCGTGCCGCGACGTTAAATCAAGCGCTTGTTGGGAGGCAACCCAGCTTTATTGCTTTCTTTTATTTATTTTTTATTTTTATTTTTTTTAATTGTATTATTTTTGTAGTGTCAATTTTTTTATTTTCTAGGAGCATGGAAAGCAAAGGTATTGGAAGGATGCATCAGCAAACCAAATGGTTGGAACTAAGTGTGAGGTACCCACACGAAGGACCAAGCTTGGGAGAAGTCTGAGTACCCCATGAACTGCTAGTGCTTCGGCCTTTGGCCTACCAGGGAGTTTCTTTTACCCTCTTGTATGTATGGGTGTGCATTGGGGACAATGCACAATTTTAAGTGTGGGGTGAGGAGATTGTCTGGGTGATTTTTCATGCTACTTTAGCTGTGTTTTTTTTTAAAAAAAGATTGGACTTTTCCTGATGACGGATCTTCTAGACAGTTTTCTTGAGGGAAGTAAGTCTAAAGAAAATACCAAAAAGATTTTTTGTTTTGTTAGGTAGTGTAGCAATTACCCCTTGGTTTTTCTTTAAACCACGGTTCTTTTCCAAGGGTTTTATTTGAACCGGGTGTAGTTAGTTTTTTTTTGGGGAATAGGAGCCATTGTGTTTTGTTTTGAAATGAAGCAATATCTCTTGACTTTGTTATGCCTTGAGAATAGTGAGTACTTTGGCTGTGACGCTTAGGCTCAGTTTTTGACTCTTGTATAAGTACCTTAAATTGTATGATCTTAAATTTGCTTAACTGCTCTGACTAGGGTGTCTTGATGAATCCAATCCTGAGTGAGTTATGTGCCATGTGTGTGTAAGGTTTTGTGATATTCTGTGCATTGCATTTGATGCCTAGAACTTGCCCCGTGTGTTTGCAAAGCGAAATAGTAGTTTTATTCAGTCTAGGAAGTGATATAGGCATTTCTTTGTTGAGCCAGATATGTATATTTTACCCGCCTAATTATTATGTATCGTAGTTAACCCCTTTGAGCCTGTAATCCTGTTTCTTTGGCAACCACATTACAAGCCTTACCCATTTGTTCGAATTAACCATCTATTTGAACCATTGTAACCTCTCATGAGCACTTGAATTATTTATGAACTTTGTAAAAGTTAAAGTGTGGGGTGGTTGGTTTGGCTTTTGAGTGGAACTAATGAAATAAGGAGAAAGGTGCACTGTTTTGAAAAAGGAAGAGCCACTTGAATTGAAAAAAAATATAGATTGGATTGTTGTGAAAAAAAAAA
>NW_017671003.1:142835-240744 GCF_001879085.1 Nicotiana attenuata
GTCCCGTAGCCTACATTACAACCAAATAAAGTCCTAATTGATCCAAGATTGAATGAGCTCGATTAGTGGAGTAGTACACTACGGGCAAGCTTATGGTGCATCTTTTGTGGCATATGAATGTTATTTCTGAGAGTGAGTGAATTCTTTCTATCTTGAGTTCCTAAGTGTTCTTAAATTTTATTGTATGGAACTACTCTCTTTTGTTGTGTGAGGGCACTTGATTCATGAAGGAAAGGTAATGTCAGTGACCTCTATATTAGAGTAAGTGGGTGAGTTGTGAATAACGTGTGGTACTTGTGAGTCAAATTTTGAGGTGAAGATGTTACGCTTTTGTGCTTAGTCTATTTTAAATACTCTTGGTGTGATGAGTTAGGAGAATTGTTTAAAAAGGTCGTGTCTATAAAAAAAAAAGTGTAGTTTGATTGCTCGAGGACGAGCAATGGTTTAAGTGTGGGGTGTTGATGATAGGCTATAATTACGTATTTTAGTCGCTTATTACACTCTAATTTACTGCACTTTAATTGAGTTTGCGCTTTAATCGCTAGTGTTTTGCACTAATTGTGTGTTTTATGCCTTGTAGGTGTGATTCCGAGCTATATAGATGTTATGGAATGAATTTAAGTGATTTGAAGCTTTGAAGTCTGAGTAAAAGCTCAAGGAATTAAGCCGGGATCGTGTTCGGGGGTCAAATTTGATAATTAAGTACGAACGAAGACTTGAGGAGGCATATTGCGCATTGTCTAGTAAAATAGACATAACTTTTTGCTCAAAACTCCATTTGGGCTCCACAATATATGATTGGAAAGCTAACTCAAAGGGCTACAACTTTCAGGTTTTACGTTTTTCCAAATACCAAACGGAACAGGGTGAAAATTCGCGGTTTTTTCGAAACCGCGGCAGAACCGCGGTAGAAGATGGTCGCGGACAACTGAAGAATCAGAGGGCATGTTTGGCCGCGGTTCCACCGAGACCGCGGCAAAAGCGCGGCAGGAAGTGAAAATCTCAGGGACTAAAGTGCAAAACATGGTATTTTAAGTCCTAAACCCTATATTAAACAAAGGAGGCCGGCCAAGAACAGGAGGGGGGACATATTTTGGACATAGATTCGACCTAAGGAGGCAAGAACACATTGGGAGCAAGGCGGAGAATTCTTCTACGAGTTTTTTCCTTCCTCTTCCTATTTTTCATTGTTGGTTATGACTTTTAGTATTGTAGTTTTACATACTATTATGAATAGCTAATTTGTTATCTAGAGTTTTGATAGAACCTTTTGTAGGATAAATTCTTGTTATGTTTTTATATAATTGAGCCATAGCTTTTCTCTATTTGTTCAACAACGTTTATATTCTGGTTGATTGAAGAGCTCTCAATTAGCTGTGCCTATTTAGTATGCATAACTCGGGAGAGAGTGAATATTTAGGTAATTGTTGAACAACACCACTCCCAGAGTATATGAGGGATCAATAACCGAGGGTTTAAAGGCGGGATTAGGGATAACGAAGCCTTGGGTGCGATCTGAAGTGAGCTGTATTAAAAGCCAGCTAGCGTAGCTCGGGAGAGCGCGTCTAGTAAATTGTCGTAATTACTCGGGAGAGATTTACGGTAATAACAGTGCTCATGATCGGTAGAGAATACTTAGGCGAAATTATAGAAGACATAGCGGGAGGATTCCGACAATTGGGGAAATCATAACTCTAGACCTCCTTAATCTTTTCTCTAACCCTCAGTATCGTTAGTTGTTAATTTACTATTTTAATTTGTTAGTTAAGTAGTTAAACACAAGAATCTTAATATCTATAGGTTAGGAATTGTTCAAGCTTGTCTTCTTGGTGATAGTGAACAGTTGTAGCAAAACCTTAGTTCTCTGTGGGATTCGACTCCGGACTTGTAAACCGGATTATATTTGCAGCGACCGCTTAGTCCTTTTTATAAGGCATAGTTGGGCGTGATCAACAGGTGTTAACAATGTCAACTAAAGCATATGAGGGTAGATTAACAATGAAAGATATAACATGCTATGAAAATTCAATTAAAGACATGAAAAGAGTCTAAATAGCCTAAACTTGTCAAATACCACATATAGCCCGTGTACCCACTCGTCACCTTGCGTAACACGACTTTCACATAACACAAATAACACAAACAACTCCAATCCTAAGGGGTAATTTCCCCACACAAAGTTAGGTAAGATACTTACCTCAAACAAGCTAACTCAACCCACTAGTAAGCCTTTTCCATGAATACCCAACTTCGGATAGCTCGAATCTAGCCAAAATAAATTTATACCATAAATACAAACCTTAGGAAACTATTCCAGATAATAAAGTTGCAATCTTTAAAGAAATTCAAAAGATCAACTAAAAATGTCAACCCCGGGCTCGCGTCTTAGGACCCTACCAAACATACAAAATTCGAAGACCCATTCAATAACAAGTCCAACCATACAATTATCCAATTCCGACCTCAAATCGACCTCCAAAACCTCAATATATAGCTTAGGAAGTTTTCAAAAAGTTCCTCAATTTTTCCAACTCAAAACACCAAGTAAATGATAAAAACAATAATGGATTCACGTATAATAATCAAATCCGAGATAAAACACTTAGCCCCATCAACTCCTTGAAAATCCCTTACAAAATCGCATAAAACTGAGGGCTCTAACTCCAAGGATGAAAAATGGAACAAAACCCTCGATTTGCCCATTTTTGCCCAGTAATTTTGCATCTACGGACCAACAACCATTTCTACGGCTATGCACCTGTGGGAAATGCGTCGCACATACGTCTTTCCATTAAGCCAGGAAATATCACTTCTACGGAACTTAGAGGGCATATCTGCTTGCGAATATGCAGAACCAAGCCACTTCTGTGCATCCACTTCTGAGGAGAAATGACCGCACCTACGGTCATTGCTCGCCAGCCCAAACTTGCTTCTGTGGCTCTAAAGCCGCTACTGCGGCCCAAAGTGTGTAGGTTTGATTCCACCATAACCTTAGCTGGGCAAAAATTCTTCCAAGTACAAAATGGTTCTGGATTCAATCTGAATCATATCTGGGGCCCCGTCCAAACATACCATTAAGTCCAAATCACATAAAGGACTTACTAGAGGCCTAAAATCAGGTCAAGAACATCAAATCTATGAATCGCAACCCAACTAAAACCTATTGTATCCATGAACTTTCAACTTCCAAACTAATGATGATTCATAGCAAACCAACTCCGATTGACCTCAGATTCTGCACACAAGTCATACGGGACACAACAAACCTATTCCAACTTTTGGAATTAGAATCCGACCCCGATATCGATAATGTTAACTCTCGATCATGCTTCTCAACTTTCTAACTTTCGCGAATTCAAGCCAAAACGACCTACAGACCTCCAAATAACTATCCGACATGCGCCCTAAGGCCAAAATCACTACATGAAGCTATCAGAACCATCAAAAATCCATTCCAGAGTCGTCTACATAAAAGTCGAACTCAGGTCAACATTTTCAACTTAAGCTTCCAACTGTGGGACTAAGTGTCTCAATTTACTCAGAAACTTACTCGAAACCAGGCAAACCACCCTGGCGATTCACATATCCACAATATCTCATAGACAACAACTATAACAACAACAACCCAATGAAATCCCTCAATTGGGGTTTGGGGAAGGTAGTGAGTACTGAGGCCTTACCCCTACCCCGTGGGAATAGATAGGCTATTTTCGAAAGACCCTTGGCTCAAGAAGATGAACAGAGACAATAGATCATAGAAAATTAGTACCATCAACAAAAATCACATAAATAATAACAACAACATAAGGGTCAGAAAATAGCTGAAAATCGATAGCAGTAACAAGTAAATAAGGGCAGGTACTATGAAAAAAATGGAAGAATAGTATGAACACAATATTAACCACTAGCAGTCTAAGACAAAACCCTATCAGAGTAGTCTCACACCCGGAATGATGTAGAAAAATGCTTAACTACCTCCTAACTTACAACCATAATGCTCGACCTCCACACCTTCCTATCAAGGTCCATGTCCTCGAAAATCTGAGGCCACGCTATGTCCTGCCTGATCACCTCTCCCCAATACTTCTTAGGCCACCCTCTACCTTTTCTTGTACCAGTCAAAGCCAACCGCTCATACCTCCTTACCAGGGCTTCTAGACTTCTCCTCCACACGTGCCTGAACAATCTAAGCCTCGCTTCCCACATCTTGTCATCCATAGAAGCCACCCCCACCTTCTCCCGAATATCTTCATTCCTAATATTATCCATCCTAGTATGCCCGCATATCCATATCAATATCCTTATTTCTGCTACTTTCATCTTCTTGATATGTGAGTTCTTAACTGGCCAACACTCTGCCCCATACAACATGGCTGGTCTATCCACTGCTCTATAAATCTTACCTTTGAGCATCAATGACACTTTCTTGTCACACAAGACTCCAGAACCTAACCTCCATTTCATCCACCCACCCCACCTAAATACGGTGTGCGACATCCTCGTCAATCTCCCCATCACCCTGGATAACAAACCTACCATACCTGAAGCTACCTCTCTTTGGGATGACTTGTGACCCAAGCCTCACGTCCATGCCCGCTTCACTCGACTCGGCACTAAACTTGCAGTCCAGGTATTTTGTCTTTGTCGTGCTCAACATGAAACTCTTAGACTCAAGGGTCCGTCTCCAAACCTCTAGCCTCTCATTAGCGTCGCCTCGCGTCTCATCAATCAAAACTATATGATCAGTTAATAACATAGAGGAGGCAATAAATAGGGGAACGAGGCTAAAATACTCAAAACGACCGGCCGGGTCGTTACATAGCTCATGACATGTAATCTAGTCCTTGGGTTATTGTATAAAGTTCACTTATTTCATTATTTAATTCTCATTAATCTCACTTGGTATATGTCGACTGTTTGTTGGCTTACCTAGCGGGTAGGGTTAGGTGCCATCATTTTTAGAAGATTTTGGTTCGCGACAGCTCATGTACACGTTAACACAAGATTTTGGGGTGGTTAGAGTAACATTTCAGTTATTTTTATCAGATATTTATGAGATTTTCCATTGTTGAGTTTATTATAACATGTTTTATACAAATGTTTAGATGCTATATTATCAAAGGCTTGCCTAACAAGTGTGTTAGGCGCCATAACGACAGGTTGGGATTTGGATGGTGACACCAGCCCCGGCATATCCCGTACCTGCCATGGACAAACCGCTTCTACGGTCTCGAACCTATGACCAGATCTTCACAGTTGCAGTTGTACCAGTCTCATCAATCTTCACAAATTCCACTAAGTCCCAACATGATCTGCAACTCATCCGAATGACAGACGGGGCTCCCACGACCCCGTCCAAACATACCAACAAGTCCTAAAATACGGTACAAACTTAATCCAAGCCTCAATTCATATCAAGCAACATCAAAATCACGAATCATACCCCATTTCAAGCCTAATAAAACTAATGAACTTCCAACTTCTAGAACTAAAGTGGAATCATATTAAATCAACTCCGATTGACCTCAAATTTTGCACATAAGTCATAAATGACACAACGGATCTATTCTAACTTCCGAAACCAAAATCGGAATGCAGTGTCAACAAAGTCAACTCCCCATCAAACCATTCAAGCTTCCAAACCTTCAACTTTCCAACTTTCACCAAAAATCATCAAACTAACCTATGGACCTCCAACTCAATATCCGGACATACGCCTAAGTTCAAATCACCACACGAAGATATTGGAACCGTTAAAATTCTATTCTGGAGTCGTTTACACAAAAGTCAAATTGCGCTCAACTCTTCCAACCTTGCGACTAGGTGTCGAAACATCCCTGGAACCAAACCAATCACCCCGGCAAGTCACACAATCACAAATAAACTAAAAAAAATGTATCTATAGGAACGGAGCTGCAATATACAAAATGACCGGTCGGGTCGTTACACCAGGTCATTACATAAACATAAATTTACTGCAATTGTAGCTGGAAGAATAGTGGCTATCATTTTGTTAGGTATAGTTTATTACTTCATGAAGTCTTGGGGTTAAAAGGATGACAGTGAGCCTTAAATGTTTTCAAAGATTCAAAGAGTATATTACCCATTAAAGGATAGGTAAATGTTCAGTATAACTTCTTTATAGGAAGTCTCTCTATTGTATTTTTATTTCATCGTACTAGTAATTCCGGACCAAAAAATTTTACAGAAAGGAGTTGTTTAATAGACACGTAATCTAAGCTAGATTCATAACCAATTAACCACATTAAATTACTAGGTCCCTTGTTAAATAATGAATTAAAATTTTGATAATTGGACTTCTCTTTCTAAAATTGCTTAAGACAACCATAAATGGCTCTATCTCAATTGCAAGGGTCACCCTTTCAACCCCTATTCGTGTATAAACACGAGCATATAAAAGTAGACCAGTCTTTCTCCGTAACAAGTTCCAATGTTTCAAAAACAGAAAACAAACGTGTCACCAACGGGTTGGTGGGATGAATTACTTATTTTTGCCTTAATCAACGATTTTGTATTTGGGTCTAGAAAAAAAAGAAGTTCTACTACCTCTTCATTGAATGCTATATGGCGCAAACCCGAATAATCGGGTATGTAAATTCTGAATATGGTTAAGTGAACAAAATTGTAAAAATTAGAAAACAAACTGCGGTACCCTCATGACCACACTGCACCTTTTTTTAAGGCTCATCTCAAGCTATTTTCCCAGATAAATGCCAATTGAGAATTGCTAGAAAGCTAAAAATAATAGGTGGAGCTTTCCTACACTATCTGGTATCATGTGAAAATAGAGGGGTGGAAAAATATGTTCTTAAGATCCAAGAACCTAAATAGATACTTTAAATCTTCAGAACTTCACAATAACTTGTTAGTATCATGTTTCCAACTCATGTAAAAATTCATCATAGTACCACTCTTAGTGCCAATTGGCAAATGAATAATACAAAGTATTTATCTTTTATACACATGTTCATTACTTAATGACAGCTAAGTGATATATAATTCTCACTTTACTTTTTACTGCTATTAATTGAGTCAGCATTCTTGTGTTACAATTCACTCTTTCAATGAGTCCTGTTTGTGCATATTACCTAGACTATCTCTTATGTCTCATTTCTTTGTTTCAAGAACCCCTAGTTGTGTACTGTATTGCCATTTTTATGTAACATAGTTCCTTGTAATTTTTACTAAAAAATAATTCCAATATCTACTTGGGCGGGATACAACACTTCATCTCTTGCCCTTCTGGATATTTGAAGCCTCAAACGTTGGCAGGAGCATGCAAGATATTAATAATCATCTAGAGATTAACCATGCCAATTAATTGTTATTTTTGATAATTTGGATTAATAACGGCTCATATATTCTATCCCTAATCTAATAATTCTTAGATTTTTTTTTTAATTTCCAATTCCCCCAAGAATCCTTCAAGGTAGGATTCTCAAAGGGTTGACTATAAGGAGTACAAATGATGTTTCTTCCTTAATTAGTAACTTTTTTTTAATTTTCTCAAATAAATAATCAAATTCCGTAATTTCTAATACTCACATTTTTTCATTATTGGTGAATGTCTCGATGTCTTCTAAGATTAGGATCAGGCGGAAGACGGGGAAATATTTTAGATATCACAATTTCTTAATTTTATATTTCTACGTTATATTTGAGACATTTATGTACGGAGGTATATCTAATTATATTAGTTTGATAATCTGCTTCATTTTTTTTTTCATTGATATTTTGTTTTATCATTTTCAGAAAATATTGAGACAAATAGTTTCAATTCAATGGCTTGATCATTAACTTTATCGGAGCTTGTGTTTATGGTGGATGTGTGAAAAAAGCATTGCTGATTGCTCATGATGAATGTGCATATTTTGTTTCTGGAGATGTGTATTTGGATGGATGTTATTTGAGCTATAGCTATGATAAACATACGATTTTTACAGACCTAGATCAAGGTAAATTGCCTACTAAAAAATCTTAGTCATGTAATTTAACTTTTTTCTTTACCCATTCCCTTCTTTAGTTTGTTATGAAAACAACTTATATGATATATAATATATCCCTCGGCTGTTGAAAAAGTGTTACCAAAAGAGTTTATATGTTTCGAGCTACTTTATTCATTGCCTTAAGCTTTCGATTAGATGTTCAAAATCCTTCATCCAAAAAGAATCAAGAGATCTTTGATGATGCCCATCACTTATTGGATCAAAAATTACGAACTAAGGGTGGTAGAAGTGACAAGCAATCGTCGCTATCGATCGAAGCTTTAGTCTAGCTATTAGTCTAACATAGATCTCTGTTTACCGTGAAAATGGTAACAACAATTAAATTTGATTATGGGATTCTAAAAATATGTGATCTATTTTTATGCCGGTTGATAAGCAGTTGATGCTATGTGAAAGACTAAGAAACGATATTAGAGCTTGAGAACAAGGAGATAACAAGCCGAATGATTAATAGTCGGGGCCTCGAGCTTGTTTATTTGAGGCTTCGAGGTCGAGTCTGAGGCTTGGCTGGGAGCTATCGGGGGCAATCGATGAGCGAATAACAGTTAGGATAAGATCAATGGAGGCTCTTTATGGCTAATAATAAGCACTAAATGATTAACAACAAATAGAACACAACGAATGCTAGCAATAAATGAAGTAATGAACTTAAGAGAATGTGTTAGAGAGAGAGAATGTTCTTGTATATTTTTTGTATGGAGCAACAAACCTCTACAAAATGACAAGG
Source organism: Nicotiana attenuata (assembly GCF_001879085.1). Classification (NCBI taxonomy): domain Eukaryota; kingdom Viridiplantae; phylum Streptophyta; class Magnoliopsida; order Solanales; family Solanaceae; genus Nicotiana; species Nicotiana attenuata. The sequence goes on from NW_017671003.1 coordinate 151,590, forward strand.
ATCCCATTTATATATCAGGTGGAATCCCAATATAGTCAAAAATTATTAATTACAAAGATATGGGCTGACATAGCCATTTAATGCCTTGATTCGCCTTTTTACTGGCCCACTAGACTTGATAGGCTATATGTGCGTGCCTTGGGAACTTCACCTTGGTCCGCTGAGATCACTAATTTACGTTTCCTCGGGGCCGGTCAGTACTCATAGTATCTCGAAATCAACCATCGAGAATTCTCGGAGTCGATCACAGGAAACCCCGGAGACGCCTTGATGCTCGTGAAATTGAACCGTCGATTTCTACCGTACACAGATAGTCCCCGCGTTTCCTAGAGCAAAGTGATAGGAAACGAATTTGAACTCCTACTCTGTAAGCATCATCATCATGACGTCAGCTCACCAGAGCATTAAATGCCATACTCAAAATGCCGCACACGAGTTGCCATCAAATACGACTATCGAGAAGCCCACGAAACGCTATTGATTTGTCCTTTCCGCTGCCCACATGGCTCCTATAAATGTATCAATTGTTTGATAAACCAAACTTTCACAATACCTTCAAATTTTCAAGGCTAAATTCATTTCTTTTCACATTCTTTCCTCTTTCGTTCCCGATCCTTTGCCTACTTTCTCAAAAAAGCATTAGCACCATTATGGCTAGAACTTCCAAGACGGTTCCCAGGAAGGGTGAGGCTGCCTCTTCATCCCGGGCATCCAAAGGAAAACCCTAAGTAATACCCACCATCAAATAGTGTACTCACGTCGAGTTCGACACGACGAAGGATTTTTCCGTCGATAAAACTTCATCTGTACCGGGTCGATGCGAGCACGTGTCCCGGTATATTATCGTTATGACCGATGCAGGGAAAGTGAAAGGAGACTGTCGATGGGGGAAGGCAGTGCTGGTTGAGATACCCCGTTCTAGCGAAAGCATAACAGATCACAAAGCAGGTTTCCTTTATCTATATACTTACCCGTTCACTTTGGGTCTGGTCGATTCTTCAAACCCTTCTTCCCTGGCGATAGATCCGTTTATTCTTGATTTCTGCGATAAGTACCAAGTGACGCTTGGTCAAATCTATCCATCTTTCTGGAGAATAGTCTACATGCTCCCCCACTTTTCCAACGAGGTTGAGGGCGCGACCTTTACCCTCGATCATTTGATAAGATTGTATAGTCTTCAATTTTATCGAGATTTGATTAGGCTTCACCCTCGATCCAAGAAGTCATTCTTCTCGAGCATTGATTAGGATAAAGATCGAGGGTGGATGAGCAGGTTCGTCCGAGTGAGGATCTCGGATATCATAACCCGGCCGGGAAGATGCCATTCCCGGAGAAGTGGAATACTCAGCGTATGTATTTTCCCTGCGGATCCTGCTTTGTGGCCTTCTTACATTTCTTCCGAAAAATTATCTCCCCTGGGTTTTTGCAGCTACCGCTTGGTATCCCAAAGCGGTCCAGGATCTGCCGAGATGGATCAAGCAACTGGATTCCTCATTCCCGTATCTTCGCGGTCTTGGCCCGATCTGGCCAAAATGCGGTGGGTGGCCAAGGATCATGGTAAAATCCTTCTCGCCGCTCTCACTATGTTTTTGTATCTATTCCCTATATTCTTTATGTTGACAAATTTTGACAACTATTCTTGCACACACCTTGGCGAAGGAGTGCAGATGAGACCGCCTCCGATGGTGAAGAGGAGGCTTCAAAGCATGACAAAGGCAAGAAAAGGAAGAAAGGTTCGGCTGCTGCGTCCCCTGTGGCGAGGAAAACCAGGTCCAGCAGATCTCGAGCCGAAGCCGAGGTCTCGTCTTCAGCTTTCGGAGTGGGCTCCGATGATGAGGGCGATGATGGAGATGAAGCTCCTTTTGGACGAAGGAGAAAGTTGGGCATAGAAGCCCCCCAAGTGTCTGTGCTGAAGGGCGTCGAGTCGGGGACAGTTGAATCGGCTCAAGCCCACACTTCGGAGGGCCTCGAAGAGGGCACGGGTGCGACCCCTGAGCCCCCGTTTGGTCGCGGCGCAGCCCCCGCCGAAGAGACCGTTGATGGTAGTTCCAAAAGGTCTGGGCCCGGAGCTTTTCGGGGGCAGGATTTGCCCCTTGGTGACATTGATGCCCTTGGTGGCCTTATGTTGGGCCCTCAGGTCTCATCGGGGGAGTTAGCGCGAGGGATTCTCTCAAGGGGGATGTGCGTTCGGCAACTTCCTTGATGATATTGACGATGTCAGTGAGGACATCGATCTTGATGCTCCCAACGCCATCAAGGCAGCGAAGAGGTTCCAGCGGCAGGTGATAGCTGTTCATGAGTATCCTTTTTTCTCACGCTTTTTTCTTATTTTTCTGACTCTTCCGTTCTATCGTAGTCTAAGGAGATATATGATCACGCCCTTCTGTTCAGATTCGTGGAATTGTGGCTATTGTTGTCAGAGGATTTTATTATGGTCATGTGAATCATGCAGTGTATGGTGTGAATTCAGAACATGAATAACAATCATGTTTTGGTGCGGTGTGTAGTGACCGATACGATGTTCGTATGTTGAGAAATTGAAGGGTTTTTGGAAGTTTGACCGGGAGCGGACTTTTTGATATCGGGGTCGGATTCTGATTATGGAAGTTAAAATATGTTTGTAATGTCAATTATGACTTGTGCGTAAAATTTGAGGTCAACTGATTTGATTAGATAGGTTTCGGTGTCGAATGTAAAAATTTGAAGTTCTAAAGTTCACTACGCATGAATTGGGGTGCAATTCATGGTTTTAGCATTGTTTGATGTGATTTGAGGCCTGGAGCAGGTCCGTGTTATGTTATGGGACTAGTTTGTGTGATTGGACGGGGTCCCGGGGGCCTCGGGTGTCATTCGGAGTGGTTTCAGACCATTTTTCCTTGTTTTTCAATGGCTGATGCTGGTGTCTGGTGTTGTCCTTCGCGAACGCAAACGGTCTCACACGTCTGCGAAGAAGGATCTTTGGACATCTGGGATTTTGCTTATCGCGAACGTGAACGTGGCTTGGGGACCGCAAACACGAAGGGTAGGGGTCACCAGGTTCGCGAACGTGGCCATTGGGTCGCGAACGCATAAAGGAAAATGTGGAGGCAGTGTGTTAAGCCTTCGTGATCGCGAGGGCATTCGTGCAATCGCGAAGAAGAGCGGGCCTGGGCAGGTTGGTTATAATACGGGGTTTGGCTAATCCCCTCTGATTTTAAATGGGTTAGGTGATTTTTAGAGCTTTTGAAGAGGAGATTTTCATCATCTATATCAAGCTAATTGATTCCCACCTATTGCAAGTTAAATACTTGGATTATATATAGGCTTTAACATGCAAATTCATGAAAAATTAGTGAAAATTGGGGATATTGGTAGAAATACTAGAAATGGGTATTTTCTTATTTTGACCACGAATTTGTGCATGGATTGAGAATAAATTATATATTTGAATTCGTGATGCCATGGGCAATATTTATCTTCGAAAATTTTAGGAATCCGGGTACATGGACCCGAGGGGGATTTTATTGACTTTTCTAGCGGAGTTGGAAATTGTTGTAAATTGGAGTATAATGAGTATTAGAGTATATATTTATAGATTTGCACGTATATTGACTAGTTTTGGAGCGATGGGCATCGGTTTGAGTTGTTGGAAAGGCTTTGGAGCTGGTTATGGAACTTCAGAGCGAGGTAAGTCTCCTTTCTAACCTTGTAAGAGGGAATTAACCCCATAGGTGAATCAAATTATTATGTGCTCCTATTTGTGGGAGCTGCGTACGCACGAGGTGACGAGAGTCCATACGTAGCTACTAATTGTGCTTATGTCTGGGTAGTCTAGGACCCTAATCATGTTATACATGCGATGTTTGCACCATACATGTTAATTTACTTGCTTAAATCATATTGAAACTTAACAAAGGAATCGTAACGGGTTAAACTTCATTTACTTGACCATTAATGGGAATTGGTAATTCTTTAAATATTTTTCCATTAATAAATCTTGAATTGGTTGTTTAAATGTATTTTCTGTTTTTGTGGAGCGGGCCGAACGCCTCGGTAGCAGATAGATGCATCTATGGTTCGTTTCATTCGACCCTCGGTAGTGCACAATTTACATATTATATGTTGGATCGGGCTGTACGACCTCGCATGATTAACGCATGATAAATATTTGAAACTAATAATAAATGATATTGCTTCATTGGCTTGAAATATAAATTGTTAAATGACGAAAATGAATTTGCGTATTCATAGTAGTAGAAGAATTGTTCATTATTTTCTCATTCTTGAGTTTTCAGCTGTTTCTGCATAACCCATGCTTAATAATAATATTGATGTTTTGTGGTTAGCCCATAGTAAGTGTCGGTGTCAACCTCTCGTCACTACTTCTTCGAGGTTAAACTGGATACTTACTAGGTACGCGTTGATTTACGTACTCATACTACACTTGATGCACACTATTGTGCAGGTGCATATATGTCTAGTGGCCTTGGGGGCACAGAGGCGCGGCTATTGCAGGGACTTAGGTGAGCTGCATTCCACGTTACGAGTCCGCAACACACAGAGTCTCCATTTGAGTTATTTACACACTCCTGTCTAATTGTACCCCAGGCAGATTTAGTATTCTATTGTATTTCCTAGTTGATGCTCATACACTCGTGACACCAGGTTCGGGGGGTGCTTATGGATTGTTCAATATTGTACTTGTGAAAATATTGCCATTTACTTTGTAATTTTATATCTTACTATTTAATTGAAGGAAATTATGATTTAAAAAATACTAAAATTAAGTAATGGAGTTAATCATTTAATTGTTGGCTTGACTGACAGCAGTGTTAGGCACCATCACGACCTTTAATGGATTTGGATGGTGACAACATGGTATCAGAGAATTAGGTTCACTTAGGTCTTACGAGTCATGAGCAAGTCTAGTAGAGTCTTGCGGATCGGTGCGGATACGTCTGTACTTGTCTTCGCGAGGTTAGAAAGATGTTAGGAGAATTTCCCTTCTTGATTCCTCATCGTGCGATTTGATTCCTTTGAGGCTTATGCCTTTGTGTATTTCTCATTCAATGTTATGCGACGTGAAACGCTTGTTATCAATTGGGAATCGGGGAATTTTAGTGGTGCTGCAGAGGTGGTGCTGGATTTTTCTCCCTGCGTATTTGATTGGGCTAATGTCGTCGCCTTACGGAAGTACATTCTGTCATTTCAGCTCAGTAGATTTATTCCTGTGGTTTTGAGGCTATACACACATTGCTATGATGTTCATGAGTTGTTATCGCACAATATTGATGTAATGGTAGGATTCTTGTCTATGTGTCAGGGCAGTGTACGACTTGAAAGGAGGTTTTTCTCAGTGCAAGATTCAAAGGTTCAGTGTTTTATTTCCAGCGTAAGAAAGGCAATCGGACTATGAATGTTCAGGTTTGGGTTAATGGAGTAACGAGACATGGAGCTTTCGAGCATGGTGGAATTTTCATCTGTTATGTGGTGTCATCGTCCTTGATTGAATGTGTTAAGTTTGCTGGTGTTATGGTCTTCAATTCGCCTTTGGGGCAGGTTATTGTGAAATGGTGCAGGGGAAGTGGCTATCAGAGATCACAGTGTGCAGTGTTTCAAGATCAGATCGGTGTTCCTAGTGTTGATGGCTCGAGAAGGATAATCTTCGGAGAGGTTTTAAAGTTGGTAGCGATCTATTGGTTCAAGTGCTACAGAGACGGATTTGATTTAACGCAACAATTGGGCACCGGAGGATGAGAAAGGACATGTGGGAGATGTCTCGTGGTGATTAAACTTCTAGAAGGCCGAATGTGAGAAGCAGAAGTCGATTAGTTGCTTAAAGGAGGGTGTTTGACCAAAGTAGGAGAGGGGCAGAGTAGTATATGGGTTCTGTGGCAGGATAGCTACATGCCTTGAGAAAAGCTTAGAGTGATTTGGGATCCATGGTGGGCAGCGACTAGGTCTATGGACTTAATTTGGAAGATTGGCTACTATATTGGGGAAGATTGGATACGACAGAAAGGAGTTGCTTGATATGAAGAGGGTTGCAACATGACATCGGATTGGAATGTATTATCGTACCTGTATTTGATGTCAATAGGGAGTGAACAGACTTGTACAATTGGTGGGTGAGTACGGGCCTAGGAGGGTTTACCGGTTCGTAGTAAATGTATGCAGTGCAATATTGTTGGGAGATGTCAGCATGGAACTTCTACAGGTGAGTTATCTCCTGTGAGAAGGTTAGCGGCTGCGTGGTGTTGATGAAGCTTCTACGAAGAATTTTATCGGCTATCCGGTAAGGGATCGAATATGAGAATGTGGCTAGTAATTGTAGCGAGATCATGTCGATGAGGAAGAACGAGTCTTGATGGGTTCCGGGGTTATGTAATTGTAGCTTCAGGCTAAGTGGGAGAACCTCACCATCCATGATTGGATTGCATTGTTGTCTACTTGTGAGGTTTCTAGTTATTGGCATATTAGTGGGTTATTACGACTAAGGAAAGAAAACATCAGTGGTAATTTCAGCAAGGAATTTCGGGAATGTATGGTATATTTGGCCTTATCGATTCACCTTCAGTTTTGAGAAGACTCAGAGTTTCTGCTTCTAGTGGGAATAATGTACAAAAGAAAAGAATTCAGCCGGGTGCTTCTTTGGGAAGGTGTACATGTGTTAGCAGAGCCTTGGAGTTCGATCACATCTGGGAACAAGTTAGAGTGAGTGGATCTCAATAACGGTTCTAGTGGGTTCAAAAAAAATTCAAAGTGCGATGCCTAAGGATTTCATGTCCGTAGTATGGTTAAGTATTGAGCTTTTGTAGTGGATTATAAAAAGGGGCTTGGAATGCTCTATGTTATCATTGGGTATGCAGAGCAGTATTGGAGGAAAGGAATAAGTAGCTTCGGATTCACGGAGGGTCTTGCAGGACGAGTGTACTAGTTGGCGATGCTGTTGTGCGCTTATGGATAATATGAGATGGTTCAAGGGTATTGAGATGATGTGGTCTCGTGGAATGGGTCAGTCGGGATGAGTGCTGTTGGGTTTCGTTACGTTAATGAATGGAGCAATTGTTATTTCTAAGGCAAGTTGAGAATAAATTGGAAGAAGATGGGTCGGCTAGTAATGGTTGAATCGACATAATTGTGGCCGTAATCAGCTCCTTCAGTATTAAGTCGTATATGTGATTTGTGGCGGTACGTGCAAGGCTTGACAATGACCATAATTCGATTGATTTGGGAGGTATTTGGTTCTAAAAACTAGGTCGAGTAAATGGATTCTAGAAGAGTCATTGTAGTTTAGATCGCGACATGAGGTTTGTATTTCCCGCGGTGTGAGAATTCAGTTGCGTGTTGCATTGGTTCTTCAAAAATGAGCTAAGTAAGAGGTTTCTATATGATGAAGTGTTTATTTTACTAGTGGTTCAGGAGTTATGGTGAAAGCTTTGTACTTTCCCGTATTAGCATGTTAGGTGCAGTGAGCGGCATGGGAATTGGATGTTGAGGATCAAGATTGCAGTTTGGTGTTGACAAGATTATCACGAGCTCAGATGAGCAAGAAAGGATTCGGATGGTTAGAGTAACCTGGTATTGTCTTTAGCGTCACCTGAGATCCGTGTCTTGTGTAAGAGGCTTTGTATACTGATTTGCAGAATCTTGATTTGCTTTACAACATTAGTGTGGTTAGTGGTATGGATGTGCAGACTTGTTACCTGGTGCGGAAGGTCATCGGAGCGTATCCCACGGGAAGATTGTATCAGTGTGACATGTAATCACTTGATTGATTAAATATTTAAACCAAGTATGGAGATTTTGGTACTATGGCTAATGTTAGAGTTTAGGCCTGAAAGGCGCTCTATTCAGTTAGTTGTGAATTGTGGAAGTTTGTTCCGGATTCGACAGTTGTTCTTGTGTGTCATGGGAAAAAGGTCATTGTGGATCTATGAGATGTTATTTGCCCAAGTATGGTATGATCAGAATCGGTTTGAGGTACGTTGATGGGTCCAAATGTCGATGTGTACTCTACACTAGCCTGAGCGTTTACATTCAGCATAGCATTCCTTGTGAATAGTAGTCGGGCGTTGGATTTTAATTTCATCGCTAGCTATTTTACGTAATACTCTATTGTGCAATGTGGGTTGTGAGACGAATTGATTATTTGCACATGTGTTGAGGTCCGGCGTAGCGATGGTGTTATGTCAGCAGGATGGCTCTCGAGATGCAGGTTATATATCGCACCCTAGTGGTGCTTGAGTTTCTTAGCGTATGACTCTACCCGTCTACCCAAGATTTGTATTATGCACTTGGCTTGCTTATGGTTGATATTCAAGCATTTCGTGAGTATAAGCGTTACGGCTCGAGGTGTGTTTTCTTAGATTTTTATGTGTGGATCGGGTGGCATGCCGCTAGGGGTATGCTGTTTGGATCGGGCCACGTCGCTACGAGTATCATGGTTGGATCGGGTTGCACACCGAAGGGGTATCATGTGTGGATCGGGTTGCACACCGCAACAGTGTTATGTTGAGCACAGTTCCCTATATATATTCCTGTGTGTTTTGTCCCTCATTTTCTAAGAAAGGTTCATGACATCATTTCAGTTGTTAAATTAGTTACGCGGGTTGAGTAGTTCCTTCCAAGGCCCGATCTCCTTATGTATCACATTCGAGTTGGTAGCTTGTTGGTACATTGTGGCGTAATATGAGACCTTTAGCAGTGTATGAGATGGTTTATTGCTTGACCAGCTTATACTAGGAGAGCAGTTGGTTATAAACTGCTACACATCTTTTCCGTCGTGGCATTATTGAAAGAGTTGGAACGGGACTTATATGTGATAGTTACATGTACTTTGGTTATAAGTACTTCACTTACGTTTTGATGATCTAACAAACTTACTATCCAGAACCAGATAAGGAACCTGTTACACATTTAGAAGAACTCAAGTTTACAAGATTCCAGGTCTGGATTCATTATGGAATATGATTCAACTCCTCAGAGTGGAAGGAACAGCTGAGGGACCAGGTCCCTACCAGTTCCTGAGGAGACAGTACGAAGTAAACTCTGGAGTTGGAAAGTTGTTGCTTGCACACACTACTGTGCAGTGCTGCAGTCACCTTTCCAGAGAAGACTACTTACCTACCTTGCTTGCATCATTAGAAATGATGTCACACATGTATATATGCATTCAAGGGAGGTTAAACAAAGTACTTGAACACTTAGAGAATTTACTCAAGCTCACTCATGTGACTATTCAGCTACCAATTTCAAGTGCCTCAAAAACAAAGAACAAAGCAACTACGGAGCAATTCCCACATCGAGTTATTGTGTGTCCTTAGTTGAGTTGTAACTTTGTAATAGTTCTTCAAATTGTAATTCCCATCCAGCTTATTTAGAAGCACTTAGTAGGAACATCTTTGTAAACCTTAAACCTGCGTGTTTAAGTCTTGGCTAGAGTTAGTTATGTTTTAAAGTCTTTATAATAGAGTTATTGAAAGTGGCTTGTAATAGGTGTATTACAAGTTAGTGAGAGATTAAGAGTTTAATTCCTAGGTTGTATAGGTTGTAATCTGAAAGTTGCTCAGTAGTGAAGTTGAAATCCTACAAAGGTACGTCGCGGTTTTTAATTCTGTTGAGCTGGGAATTTTCCACGTAAAATTCCTCTTGTCATTTAACTTATGTTCTCTGTGTGTGTACTGTCGAGCCTGAGAGAGAACCTGGTTCTCTATAGAAGTTGGTGGACCCATACATTCTATCAATTGGTATTAGAGCTGGTTCTTTCTATTAGGTTAACAACAGAAAGGATCCTCATGGTTGCTCCTCCAAACTTCGAACAAGGCTAGTCCACGTACAGACCTCCTAGGTTTAATGGTCAACACTATGGGTGGTGGAAAACTAGGATGCATGACTTCATCATGGCTGAAGACTCTGAGTTATGGGATATAATATGTGATGGATCTTTTTTCCCTGCAAAGAACCTTGGTGATCCAGCTGTAGCCATTCCCAAGACGAGGAAAGAATTCAATGACGCTAATAGAAAGGCCATAGAAAAGAATTTTCGAGCAAAGAAAATTCTTGTGTATGGTATTGGCCCTGATGAATATAACAGGATATAAGCTTGTCAATTAGCAAAAGAGATCTGGGAGGCTCTTCAGATAGCTCACAAGGGAACAACTCAGGTGAAGCAATCCAAGATTGATATGCTCATAAAAGAATATGAGCTCTTCAAAATGAAAGATGATGAATCCATCCAAGATATGCATACTCGATTCACCTCCATCATCAATGAGCTTCACTCTCTTGGTGAAAGTATTCCGAGAAACAAGCTTGTCAGAAAAATCCTTAGTGTACTGCCCAGTTCTTGGAAAAGCAAGGTTAACGCTATTGTAGAGGCTAAGGACTTGCAGACACTGACCATGGATGAACTTGTTGGAAACATGAAAACCTATGAAATGGAAAAGAAGAAGGATAATGAAAGAAGAGAGCCCAAGAGAGAGAAGAACCTGGTCCTCAAGACGGACAACAATGACTCAAGTGGTGAAGACGGAGACATGGCTTACTTGACAAAAAGGTTCCAGAAGATGGTTCGCAGGAATGGAGGCATTCCAAAAAGGGGTAGCTCTAGCAAGCCCATAAATTATGACCTCTGTCATAAATGTGGCAAGCCAGGATACATCATCAAGGATTGCCCCCTCCTAAAGCAAGATTAGTATAATCACAACTTTGACAAAGCAGCAAAGTGGAACCATGTTCCTGACAAATGCTTCAAGAGGAAGAATGATGCTGACAACATTGTAAAGCAAGCTCTTGCTGCATGGGGAGACTCCTCCAGCGAATTTGAAGAAGAAAAAGAAGACCATGGTGGCAGTGGAAAATGAAACAACTGAGTACGATTCAATCTTTGCTCTAATGACTCAATCTGATGACGATGAAGATTACGACGGAGATGAGGTAAACTTTCTGGATGTTTAGAGAAATCTGAAATCTTACTCTCCTAAAAAGCTCATGTCATTAGCAAATGTGCTAATTGATGCCTACCATAGTCTTATCAGTGATAAAGATGCTTTAGCTATGGAACTAGGGGAAGTTGAATAAACAAGAGATGACTTAGTAGTTGTTGTAGTTGATTTGAACGAAACAATAGAGAACCTAAAACGAGAAAAGAATGCCTTAGTAGAGAAAATTGCTAGTATAGAACATGAACGAGATGATTTAATGGTGGTTGTGGTGGACTTAAAAGAAACTACTGAGTGTGCAAGTAAAGAAAAGGAAACCTTGACTAAGAGAGTTGCTACCATTGAGAAAGAAAGAGATGACCTAGTAGTGGTGGTAGTAGACTTGAAAGAAAAAATTGAGGATTTCAAAACTGCTAATAGGCCAGGAAACTTTTAAAAGGGAAATGAAGTTGCAAGTGAAGCACACATTAAGCTTGAAAATGAGTTAAACTTGGTAAAGACTAGTCTGTGTGCTGAACTTGAGAAAAACAAACAACTTCAGGAAGAACTAGGGAAAGTAAAGTGTGATCTTGAGAAATCACTTAAGTGGTCCTGGACCTCGGATGCTATCACTGCCAGGTATACCAATTCTAGGGTAAATAGGTAGGGGATTGGGTTTCAAAGGGATATGATTCCCTATAACCCTCATAGCAAGTATGTTACTATACCCGACAATTGGCTATGTACCCACTGTGGCAACAATGGGCACCTCAATGGAAATTGCATGGCTAGGGTTCAGCCTCATCAGAGAAATAAAGTCTTTGCTGAGAGAGCAACTACTGCAAGAGGACCTGGTCCGTCAAATAGGAAATGCATTTTGCCTGCTTGGACTAAGAGAGCAATCATTCATCCTTTTTCTCTTAACAAGGGACCCAAACTTGTTTGGGTTCCTAAATCTAACCCTTGATTTTCGTGTGCAGGGAGCAGTGAAGGAAAGCAGCCAATAATGACACAAGAACAGTGGCTGCTCAAAGGACAGGACTAAAAATACAATCAATCTCCCTTCACTAAAAACCCTGCAATGAGAGAGTGTACCCTTTTTTAAAATGGTTAAAAAGGGGGAACGCTCTAGGAGTTGGAAAATTTGTGTCAAAGGAAATAAGGTGGAATGCTTGTCCAGGATATTCATAATCTCAAATCCTCTGACTGGTGAGGTGTTTCTGTAGCCAAAAGACACAAGTGTACGTATGTTGCTGTGATTGAACTTCTGCAGAGTGGAGACATAAGTTGGTTGGAAGCTGTTGAAAATAATACTGAACCATGGGACGAAGGTTTGGAGCATTGCACGTTGTCTATCTCTAAACAAACCGGATCTGAAGAACCTAATTCGTGGTCTAATCAAGTTGAGTAACAAGTATCATGAAGTGTTCACTGCCTGTGCAAAAGAAAGGATGTCAGATCTTCATTCAAGCCCAAAAAGGGGCAGACATCACTTCAGAACCAAGGATGTGATCTTTCAAGAAACTGTGGTTCTTGTCAAGATGATCTATGTACAAATAAGAACAATCGTGGCTTGCGTCAGACTAAATCATGGAACAGGTTTGGACAATGCCATAAGTGGATGAATGCTATGTTGAAAGAAGAACTACTCAACCACTTAGCTCAAAGAACACCACTTTAGATAGAGTTGTTGAAAAGAAGAAAAGGACTCTTGAAAATTGGGCTTGATCAATCTTAATTGATGAAGGGTTAGCAAACATCTTGACCAAAGCTGCTAACTCAAGTAAGGATATCTGGGTATAACTGTCATGTTCTCAACAATGGGAAGGGTCAGCCTTGAAAATCTGATGGTAGAAGAGATGGAGGAATCCTCCTGACATACTCGTCTCAAAAGAGAATAGAAAATACTGATCAAGGTAGAGAACAACCATTGATTCCAGCTAGGAACCAGGTCTCGTGTCTACAACAACAGAAGCTGAAAAACAAGCTGTTGGAAAGAGGGCTTTTGCATAGAGACATCACTGAATCAATCCTTTATCTCACTGCAAGTAGACTAGCATCGTGGTCAGAGTTGAGTTCTGTGCAAGGTCTCAGTCAAATCAAAGGTATTCTCATATGAAGGATGGTGTAAGTATCTTGAGGTATCCTAGTAGAACACAGAACCTGGTTATCTACTATCGTCCAAGTAAATGGATAGGAAAAGCTCGCCTGAAGTGGGACAGTCTCTGAGTTCCTATCTTGTCTCATAAGGTACAAGGAAGTAGAATTTAATGGCACTCTCAACAGCTGAAGCAGAATATGTATAATTAGCATCCTGCTGTGGTCAAGTAGTATGGACCAAGCAACAAAGTGTTATAGACCAAGCAACAAATTGGAAGAACTTGAGTCCAACTCAAGAGGGCTAAATACAATGATTGCTGAAGATCAAGTTGCAGACATCTTCACCGAAAGCCCTGGGAAGAAAGCATTATGAGAATGATCACCTTGCACGGGGGGATGAGGAAACACAACTGAGAACCAGGTTCCTCATTATTGGTTATGAAAGTCATAGTCAGGTAAAAGCTAGCTAAAGTGATTTCTGGCTAAGTCTAACTCACCTCTATACCGTTACAACTAGACACGCATGATGACTAAAGAAGTAGATGTTGCAGTGCATGATGAATAAGCGGATAAAACTCACTTGCCAAACCTATCAGGGAACCTAGTTCTCTAACGCAGGTTAGTGGTTTCTTTGTTTTTCATTCACAATTTAAAATGAACAAAAAACAATGCCACATCATCACCAGAGTGACAGTCTCTTTTAAGTCGTGTCTCTTCATGCAATACGTCACAGCCGAGATATCACTCCTTTCTCTAAACGATACATCTCCCAAGCAAAAGGGTGCCACCGTTTCAGAACGATTCCCTCATCACAATTAAATCAACATCACAACCCTTTATCTTCCAAACTCAAAATTCTCTTCTCTCTTCTCAAATCCACAGTCCCTCGAGAATAATCTCATTATCTTTGAAAATCAAGCAACCGTTAGTATGCCTGATAACACTGTGATTGAGTCCTCACCAGTGAGAAGTTCGGCGGTGAACCTCTTTCCAAACTCTAAAGAAGAGTCTCCTCCACACTCGAGTCCCTTTCCTGCCCTCTTCGAGTCCAATCCTCCTCTAAACAAGTCAGAAGATGTCTGTCCTCCTCCAGTATCACCAGTCAAACAGAGTCAATAAGGTGAACATGGGAACCTCGTTTAGGAACCTTCTACTATATCCATGGCTGAGCACAAGTGATGACTCTAAAGGCATCACTCCTTCGTCTGTTGAAATCACCGTGGAACCACAAGAAAATGAGGAAATACAGAATACATTGTCCATTGCGTCACAAGGGGTCACTAAAGAAAAATATGGAGGAGGGTCTGAGCCATAGGGGAAGAAATAGAAGAATAGGGAGAAATTGTGCCATTTGAACAACCGGCACAAGATGTTGCCACTGGGGCCCCAAATAACGAGCCTGATCCCTTCATGGAGAATCCAGGTCAGGAGTCATCCTCCCAGGTGGTGTTGATCCTCCTCCTTATCGCCACTTCGATGCTGAGCCTTTGAATATAGTGGTGCCTAAGACAAATCTTGAAAGTGAAGAAGACGCAAATGATTTGGTGTATGCTAGTTTCATCAGGGATAGGACTAAGCCGGTGGTAACTTTAGAGCCACCTCCTAAGAGACCTACTACTTCATTGCAACAAAAGAAGGCTCTAGAATTTGCCCTCAAGAAGAGTAAAAAGAGTAGAAGAAGGAGAAGGTTGGTCAAAGATGGACAAGTTGTACAAGTAGAGGATGTTCCTATAGTGGATGTGGATGAGGAATCCAAAAAGGAACCTCGTTCCCTATCCCGCAAGTCTTCAAGCAAGAAGCACTCTCTCTCTCTCAATCCGAAAAGCACACCTCTAAGGGTGCTGAGAGTTCTTCCAAGAGTGATGTTGCTGGTTCCAGTAAAAAGTTGGCAAAATGTTCTGGTTACGAGACAGTAAAGGAGGGTGATGACAAGTCTGATGAGGAAGAATTGGAGAAATCTAGTGAACATAGAGAGAGAAAGTCAGCGGAGAAGGAAAAGTATGTCGGCAAGTCAGTGAAAAGAAAGTGGGATGATGATGATGATGATATGGAACCTGGTTCCGTCAAGAAAGGAAAAGTGAGTGAAACTCTGAAGTCTCAGAAAAGGAAGTTGGGGAATCAGAAAGTGTTGTGGGGCCGCACATTTGCCTCTGACATTCTAGAGAGTGCTGGGATGATACAATTAGTAGATATTTGTAATGCTCAACAGTGGACCAAAATGTTTACAAGTGAGGCTCCTATAGTGTATGAGGACGAGGTGCGGAGTTTCTAAACCAGCCTTTTCACAGTTGATGGTGATCAAATATCTGTGTTGGTAAATGAGGTGGACATAGTGATGGACTCTGCCGTATTGGGGTCAATTCTGGGTGTTCCTACCGAAGGAGTGTCATCTGCTCTACATGAACCCATCTAGGGAACACGTAATAGACATGCCGGAAGCGATTATGCCTAAAGCCAAG
The DNA here is from genome assembly GCF_001879085.1 of Nicotiana attenuata. Lineage (NCBI taxonomy): Eukaryota > Viridiplantae > Streptophyta > Magnoliopsida > Solanales > Solanaceae > Nicotiana > Nicotiana attenuata. The sequence continues at coordinate 167,050 of NW_017671003.1, forward strand.
GCTCCTTTGCCAAGGCCTCCTCCACCTTACCCCCAAAGGCTTGTGAAGCAGAAAAATGAGAACCGGTTTAAGAAATTTATTGACATGATGAAGAGCTTATCGATCAATGTCCCTTTCGTGGAGGCTCTCGAGAAAATGCCGGGTTACGCCATGTTCATGAAAGACTTGGTGACAAATAAGAGATCCATGGATTGTGAGACCATCAAGATGACTCACCAAGTTAGTGCAATTGTCCACTCGATGTCTCCAAAGCTAGAAGATCCTAGCGCTTTCACCATTCCATGCACCATTGGGAATGCAAACTTTGCAAAGGCACTATGTGATTTGGGAGCAAGCACCAATTTGATGCCTTACTCCATGTTCAAAACTTTGGGTATCGGGCAACCGATGGTGACTTCAATGAGATTGCAAATGGCAGATAGAACGATGAAAAGGCCGTTTGGTATTATTGATGATGTTCTTGTCCGGGTGGACAAATATATGTTGCCTGCTAATTTTGTGATTCTCAACTGCGAGGTCAATTATGAGGTGCCTATAATTTTGGTAAGACCTTTCCTTACAACTGGGAAGGCACTGGTCGATGTGGAAGCGGGGGAACTCACCTTTCGGGTGGGTGATGAAAAAGTGGTCTTTCATGTGTGCAAATCAATGAAGTAGCCAAATAGCAAGGAAGTGTGCTCTTTTGTGGATCTTGTCACGGAGGTGATCATTCATGATACTAGTGCCTTGATCAATGTAGAGGATCCTCTAGAAGCGGTATTGTTGAACCTTGATGTCAATGAGGATGAAGGAAGGGTGGAGTGTGTCAATGCTTTACATGGTATGGGGTCTTATTCCATTCCCTTTTCTTGACCAAATGCCAGATAGACTTGCTGGGCATGCCTTCTACAATTTTTTGGATGGGTACTCAGGTTATAACCAGATATTGATTGCTCCAGAAGATCAGGAGAAAACCACATTCACATGCCCGTACAGGACCTTTACATTTTCCAGGATGCCTTTTGGTTTGTGTAATGCACCGGCCACTTTCCAATGGTGCATGATGGCTATGTTTACTGACATGGTAGAGGATTCTTGGAAGTGTTCATGGATGATTTTAGTGTTGTGGGTGACTCTTTTGATGAGTGTTTGAAGAATCTTAACAAAGTGTTGGCTTGGTGTGAAGAGACAAATCTTGTGCTCAACTAGAAAAAATGCCACTTCATGGTCGAGGAGGGCATTGTCCTCGACCATCAGATCTCAAAGAAAGGAATTGAGGTGGACAAGGCTAAGATCGAAGTGATTTTAGGGCTTCCTCCTCCTACTTCAGTCAAGGGGGTTAGGAGTTTTCTTGGGCATGCGGGTTTCTACCGAAGATTCATCAAAGACTTTTCTAAGGTAGTGAATCATTTGTGCCAACTATTGGAAAAGGATGCAAAGTTCGTGCTCAATGAGGAATGCATGAAAGCATTTGAACTTCTCAAGTACAAATTGACAACCACTCCTATCATAACCGCACCCAATTGGAGCTTACCTTTTGAGCTCACGTATGACGCAAGTCATGTTGCGGTGGGAGCGGTCTTAGGTCAAAGGATAAACAAGATGTTTCACCCGGTGTATTATGCAAGCAAAATGATGAATGATGCTCAAGTGAATTACACGGTGACGGAAAAAGAGTTGTTGGCAATTGTGTTTTCAATGGAGAAATTTAGGCCCTATCTCATGGGGACCAAGGTGATAGTTCATACAGAGCATGCAACACTCCGCTACTTGATGACAAAGAAAGATTCTAAAGCTCGATTGATGTGATGGGTCCTATTGCTTCAAGAGTTGACCTTGAGATTGTTGATCGGAAAGGGTGTGAAAACCAAGTGGCGGACCACTTGTCCCACTTGGAGGAAGAAGGAGGCCCCTTGATGACCTAGAAATTAATGATTCATTCCCTGATGAGCAACTCCTCTCGGTATCTGTGAATGGAATGCCTTGGTTTGCAGATGTTGACAACTTTCTTGTGACCAGTGTTGTCCTGTGTGAGCTCTCTTCAAACCAAAGGAAGAAGCTTAAACGGGACAGTTTGGACTACAATTGGGATGAGCCTTACTTGTTTAAAATCTGTAATGATGGGGTGATCCGGAGATGTGTTCCATAAGAGGAGCAAATGAGTATTCCAGAGGCTTGTCATTCCTCTCCCTACGGTGGTCATCATGGTGGGGCGAGGACAGCTTCAAAGGTGCTTAGTTGTGGTTTTTATTGGACTACTCTATACAAGGATGCGGGTGAGCTGGTGAAGAGATGTGATGAGTGTCAGAGAGCAGGTAGAATTTCAAAGAAGGATGAGATGCCTCTCAACACTAGACATATTTGATGTTTGGGAATTGATTTCATGGGACCCTTTGTGAGTTCTTGTGGCAACACATACATTTTTGTGGCTTTACCCAACAACGAGGCTCGGAGTGTGGTGGCTTTTCTCAAGAAGAGTATCTTTACTCGGTTTGGCACTCCTAGAGCTATCATCAGTGATGGGGGTTCTCAATTTCGCAATAAGGCATTTGACACTTTGCTTGCAAAGTATGGTGTCAATCACAAGGTTTCTACCCCTTACCATCCTCAAGCTAGTGGGCAATTTGAAGTCTCCAACAGGGAGATCAAAAGCATATTGTCAAAGCTGGTGAATGCAAATAGGTCCGGCTGGTCAAAGAAACTGGATGATGCATTGTGGGCTTACAGGACTGCTTACAAAACTCCGATTGGTATGTCTCCGTACCAGTTGGTGTTTGGGAAAACTTCCCATCTCCCGGTTGAGTTAGAGCACAGGGCAATGTGGGCTTAGAGGAAGCTAAATCTTGAATGGGATGTTGCAGCAAATCTCTGTGTGGAGCAACTCAATGAGCTTGATGAGTTCTGGTTGCATGCTTACTCCACTGCGTCCTTGTATAAGCACAAGATGAAGTACATACATGACAAGTATTCTCGGGGCAAGGAGTTCAAAGTGGGTGATTTGGTTCTTTTGTTCAACTGCCGATTACGATTGTTTTCGGGAAAGCTTAAGTCGAAATGGAGTGGACCTTTTGAGGTGGTGCTTGTGACTCCGTTTGGTGCTCTTGATTTAAAAAACAAAAATGGTGAGATCTTCAGAGTTAATGGGCACAAAGTCAAGCACTATCTTGGCAAGTTTGATGACAGCCACGTGGTGGCAATGATCCATCTAAAGTGATTGATGGTAACCTGCATCGTGCCGCAACGTTAAATAAGGCGCTTCTTGGGAGGCAACCCATGTGTTTTTCTTCCTATTTTTCTTTGATTTTCTTCTTAGTGTTGGACTAACTGGTTGTAAGAGGTGTGTAGGGATGTTTGATGCAGTGCAGGACTAAGCTGGAAAAATTTGACTGTCTCTGAAGTTTGGACCGTGGTCGTGCTCCATTTTTCGCGGTCATGGTGGCCTTACCGCGGAGGCAGAAATTGATCGCGGTCAACGGTGCTAAAAGGTCCAAAATAGAGGTTCTCTGAAGTTTCAACAGCGGCCGCGATGCATTTTCGGCGGTCAGCGGTGGCTTAGCGCTGTCGCGGTGCATTTTTCGCAGTCTGCGGTGGTCTCACAACAACAACCCTTTTGAACTTAAAAACCGCGGTCTGTGGTGATTTACCGCGGCCGCGGAAGGTAAGATTTTGTGGGTCCCAGGGTCTGTCTATAAATAGAACCTTAGGCCTCATTTTACACTTTTCTCTCCTTGCATTCTCAAACAAGAACACTGTTCATCCACGCCCTAATTTTCACAAACACAAGAACTGAACTTCATTTGTCTCACATTTCACAATCTGGTAATTCCAATCAACCCTTAGTCTTTAATTTTGTTCTTATTTTCTTTTAAATTGATAGTTCTTACTTTTTCTTCTTCCTTTTTCTTTTATTTTAGACTTAGGGTTCCGTAGTGTTAATTAGATTAGGTTCAATTAGTTAGAAATGGTCATTAACTACCTAGGGGGATTGATAATGTTGATATTTATGCCAACATGCATGAAAATTACAAACCCTAGGTGTTGAGCCCTAATTTGACTTCCGCGCCCGCGGTTGATTTTCTGCGATCCACGATGATAAAGTTCAGAGAGGTAATTTTGAGGGTCTGCAGTCGCGGTTGATTTTACGCTGTCCGTGGTACCTTACCGCAGCCGCACTCCTTTTTCCACGGTCCACGGTGCTACTGAATCAGAGAGTGGGTAGTCTGAGTCCCACACCATCGCGGCCGGCGGTGCATTTTTCGCGGTCCGCGGTGCAGTCTTCGCGGCCGCGATGCACTTTCCGCGGTCCGCGATCTGCTGTTTCAACTGATATTCTGCACTGCTTCTTCTAGTATTTGCACTAACAAATTTCAACTGATTATACTTGCAGAGAATGGTTAAATCTAGAGGAGGCAGTGAAATACAAAAGGGTAGATTATGCAGAGATTCAGCTGGAGGAACCGGAGGGAGGTACCTCTAGCCAGCCACAGGCCCCTGAGACAGCTGATCCAGGTGCCCAACCACAGGACCCCATGCTACCACAGGACCCCATGCAGACGGAGGATCCATAGGGAGTTCTCTTTACTCTCTATCCTTCTTTTTTAGCTTATTTTTGGTTAGTTAGCATTGAGGACAATGGTAGCTTCCATTTGAGGGGGTAGACCTACTTTGTTGTGGTAGTTGGTTTGTAAATATGACTATTCTCTTTCTTTATGCTTATTTTTCACTTTTGGTATGTATATAACTTTACCCTTTTATTGACTTTTTGTTATTTTTCTATATTGGTCTGTATATAAAGTTACTCTCTCATGCATATATTCATTCAACCTTATGTGTATTCATCTAAACCCCCTTTTGTACATATTCAGTTTACTTTCCGCATTTTACTTAATAGCTTTTTTTTGGCTCGTAGCTTCTTATTTTACAAGTTTCAATGATCAATAAGCCTTTGGTTTTCTTAATGCCATGGTTCCTTCCAAAGGTGGACTTTCTGTGAACCGTGTGGCTCTTCCCGATGATGGATGGCATGACAACCTTCTTAAGGGTTTGAGTCTGTTTTTCTTTTCGTTTTTATGTAAATAGTAGTTAATGAGCAATGGTGCCTCAGGCAAAGCTTCACTTGGGCCTAACAAATTTACCTTTGACCTTATGGTTAGAACCAAATTGGTGTGTAGGATGGTGATAGCTGTGACCTTAAGACTCCTGTGTTGACTAAACAATCATCTGCGTTGCTCAATTCTTAGCTAAGGTTGTTGTGGGCCCCGACACTGATCCTTAGAAATCCTATAGCTTGTGTGGTGAGGTACTGATTTGCAAGTCCAAGTCTCGTGCCAATAAGGTTAGAACTTGCCCTGAATGTTTGTTGAAGTGAAATCCTAAGTGTAGCTCGACTTGAGAAGTGATTACAGGCTCTCCTTGATCCTAATTGAGACTTGAAAACATCCATAGCCTACCAATGATGATATCCCTAGTCAACCCCGTTGAGCCATAGCTCTTATTCTTTCAATACCCTTGATACAAGCATTTATCCGTTCTAAAATGACCCTCTCTTGGCACCCAATCTTTCCTTAGCACAAGGCAAAAGCATATGTTTGGGGGGGAGAGACGAGAAATGCAAAAGTGATAAAAGGTACAAAATGAAGAAAGGAAAGTAAAAAAAAAAAGACAAAAAGTCAAAAAGAAGGTGAACAATGTAGAAGAAATGAAGGGATTCAATAAAAACAAAAGATGAAAGGCATGGAAAGGTTGGAAAGGAGAAAAAGAATTGAAATGATCAAGAAAGAGTGACAGTGTGTCTCTCTAACCCCTAAAGAAGTAAATGACTCAAAGAGTCACGAAAATGTGTGCCAAAATGAAGCAAATGAAGTGCTTAAGGGAAGATGAAACCTCCTTAGACCAATATATCCTACCCTGAACCAAAAGCCTTCATTAAATCACCACAAAAGCCCTATATGATCTTGAGTTGGGTGAGCTTATATTAGTGGTGACTCACATAAGGGGCAAGCTTATGGTACTTAGAGCCGGACTTGAGACCTTCCTTGAGAAAGATGAGTGTGTTTTCTACAATCCTCGTTCTGAGTGGTACAATCTAAAAGTGAGGCTTGCTTATGGAGAGTTGAGGAGTATGAGTTTGGGTTCCGCAGCAACCAATGTAATAGAAAGAGTTTCCTTGATAAGTTGAGTCAACTCTTTATGCTTTTGTGTCGCACTAAAGCCATGGTGCTAAAAGGTTGTGTATTGTTGATAATGCATTTGAGTTGAGGGTAATTGTTAGCCCCAATTGACTCTTGATGAGGTTACTTTAGCACAGCAGAATTTTCCTTTCTTTTATCTTGAGGAGGTGGGAATTACTTTGTTTGCTTGAGGACAAGAAAAAGCTTAAGTTTGGGGGAGTTGATAACTAGGGATTCTAGTCAATTTTATGCTCCTTTTTGCTTGAGTTTTGGACTAAAATGTGCACAAGTATTCCCAAAAGCTAACTTGTTGTGCTTGTTTGCAGTGTTTGGTCAAAAGAGACAAGGATGTCATAACCAGCACAAAAAAGGAGTGAAACCTGCACAAGTTCAAAACCAAGTCAAAGCAGTGCTACAACGGAAAATCCACCGCGGAAGCGTAAGACCCACCACGACCGTGGTCCTTTTATCGCGGTCCGCGGTGGCAAGATTCAGAGAGATGATATTTGAGGATTTTCAAGTCACCGCAGTCCGTGGTGATTTTATGCAACCGCGGTACCTCTACCGCGACAACATTCCTTTTTTCGCAATACGCGGAGAAGAGATTCAGAGGACCAAACTTGAAGCCAAAAGTCCATGATCGCAGTCTGTGGTCGATATTACGCGGTTGCGGTAGCCTCACCGCTGCCGCTATCCGCTATCCATTTTCCATTGTTAGCCGTACATCTGTCAGGGGCATTTTTGTCCGGAAAATTTAGCTGTGTATAAATACTACTTTTTTAGATTTTTAGGTCATCTTATCTGTAGCTGAGCACGTGAACGCCGTATTTTACCTATTTTGAGTAATTTTGTAGCTTGTTTAGCAATTAATCTTAGAATCTTAACTTGTAATTACATTTTATGGGTTATTCTTCATCTCAATCTATGATTTCTTCTTCAATTATGAGTAGCTAAACCCATTAGCTAGGGTTGTGTCTAAATGCTAGTGTGGGTATTAAATTGGGTCTCTTATTTTAGGGCTTAGATGTTTATGGGTGAATGATATTTGGCCAGTTTTGTGCTTTTAATGTTGAATTGGTGGTTGCCAACACTAATTTGTGCCTTTTTGACTTAGGCTCTTCTTGAGAAAGAGAGTCCAAGTCTAGGAAATTCAGGCGAACAAGAAATTGGGGTGCATTCTATCTCATTCAAGAGATTGATAGCCCCAATTAAAGGGTTAAACCTAGAGATAGTAATAATCGACTTGAGCCAATTTTGCTTGCACAAATTTGAACACCCAATTGGACTTGAGAAAGCCAATTAGGGCATAGTCACTCAAACTACCGAGAGGTATAGAATGAGTAGTTTCGTGCATTGTCTATATCACGATCCCATCTATAACAATTGCCCTAAGTATTAGATCTCGTTAGATACTCACCTAGGACGTAAGTCACTTCCCTAGTGCCTCATTACCATCAAGAAAACCCTACAAAAACTATCAATGTCAAATTTCCTGCANCAACTTGTTGTTCTAATTCAGCCCAAGGTTAGGGGCACTAGTATCTAAAGAGGAGTAGCTTAGAATTGTGGGGTTCATGAAGTATCATCCTCTTACTTTCAGCAGCCAAGCTAGAGAGGATGCACTTGGTATTCAAGAGAATTGCCATTGTATTCTCCATATTATGGGTATCGTGGAGACAAACGGGGTTGCTTTTACTACATTTCAGTTGTCAGGAGCATCATTTAGTGTTGGCGGGATTACGATAAGGGTAGCATATCCAATGCAGCTTCACTCACATGGACTCGGTTTTCATAGATGTTCTTGAGAGAGTTTATTCCCAGAGCTTTCGGAATTCATGGCGTATGGAGTTTGAGTAGCTACGCCAGGGTACTATGACAGTGTTAGGGTATGTTGTCAGATTCAATGAGTTGTCCAGACATGCACCTGCCTGGGTTTCTATAATCATATAGCGAGTTCTTCGATTCATCAAGGGGCTCAACTATGGTATTAAATTCAACATGGCCAACTAAAGAGAGGACAAGGAGGCTAAGAGGCCTCGAGATTCTTGCAAATATAGTGGTACCTATGCCACAGTTACAGCCAGTCATGGTAGAGGCTATGTCAGTCACCTAGTCTATTCAGCACTTCCAGCTTCTAGAGGTACTCTGGCTATTCCGAGGTCTCAGGTGGTTGATAAGGGGTGTGATGAATATCTAGCCTTCGTGAGATATGTCAATGTTGATACTCATATCCTTGAGTCAATTCTGGTAGTGAGAGACTCTCCATATGTGTTTGCAGCAGATCTTCGAGGTATGCCACCCGACAAAGATATCGATTTTGGTATTGACTTGTTGCCGGGCACTCAGCCCATTTTTATTCCACCATAACGTATGGGACCAGCAGAGTTGAAGGAGTTAAAGTAGCAGTTGCAAGAAGGATGGTTCTAAGCAGACGTGTATTAACTATAGACAGTTGAACAAGTTTACAGTGAAGAACAAGTACCTATTACCGCACATTGATGACTTATTTGATCAGCTACAGGGTGCTAGAGTGTTCTCGAAGATTGAATTGTAGTCAGGGTAACTTCTGCATAAGATCCGCAATCTGGATATTCTGAAGACGCTTTCAGGACTCGGTATGGTCACTATGAGTTCCTTGTGATGTCATTTGGGCTGACCAGCGCCCCAACAATATCTATGCACCTGGTGAACAGTGAATTCCAACCATAACTAGATTCATTCATCATTTTTTTTATTGACGACGTCTTGGTGTACTCCCGTTGTCAGGAAGATCATGAGCAACATCTGAAGATCATGCTCCAGACCTTGAGGCAAAAGAAGTTGTATGCAAAATTCTCGAAGTGTGAATTCTGGCTTGATTTGGTGGAGTTTTTGGGTCATGTAGTGTCGAGTGAGGGGATCAAGGTAGATCTGAAGAAGATTGGAGTAGTGCAGAGTTAGCCTAAAAGGGTTTCTCATGAGATTCAGAATTTTCTTGGTTTGGCCAGATATTATCGTTGTTTGGTATAGGGTTTCTCATGCTTTGTTGCACTTATGACCATATTGACCCAGAAGGGTGCTCCTTTCAGATGGTCCGAGGAGTGTGAGGTGAGCTTTCAAAAGCTCAAGACTACTTTGACTATAGCCTCAATGTTGGTATTGCCTACAGGTTCAGGATCTTGCATTGTGTATTGTGATGCGTCCTGTGTTGGCCTTGGCACGGTGTTTATGCAAGACGGTAGAGTGATTGCATATGCATCTCGGTAGTTGAAGTCTTCGGAGAAGAATTATCGTGTCCACGACTTGGAATTGGCAGCTATTGTTCATGCTTTGAAGATTTGGAGGTACAACGTGTATGGTGTTCCTTGTGAGGTCTATACCAACAACTGGAGTTTCCAGCATTTTTTCAAACAGTAAGATCTTAACTTGCGGCAACGGAGATGGTTAGAGTTTCTTAAAGACTACGATATCACTATTCTATATCATCCCGGGAAGGCCAATGCGGTGGTTGATGCCTTGAGTCGAAAGGCGGACAGTATGAATAGTTTGGCATATCTATCAGTGGCGGAGAGGCCACTAACCATAGATGTTCAGGACTTGGCCAACCAGTTTGTTAGATTGGATGTTTCGGAGCCCAGCTGAGTTCTTACTTGCTTGGTTTCTCCATCTTCTTTATGTGATCGCATCAGAGAGCGTCAGTATGACGACCCCTATTTGCTTGTCCTTATGGACACGGTGCAGCACGACGATGCCAAGGAGGTTTCCATCGGAGATGACCGTGTGTTGCAGATGTAGGGCTGGTTATGTGTGGCCAATGTAGATGGACTACGTGAGCTGATCCTTCAGGAGGCCCAAAATTTATGGTACTCCATTCATCTGAGTGCTGCTAAGATGTATCAAGATTTGAGACAACACTATTGGTGGAGGAGAATGAAGAAAGATATAGTAGAGTATGTGGCTCGGTGCCTAAATTGTCAGCAAGTGAAGTATGAGCATCAAAGGCAAAGTGGTATGATTTAGAGACTTGAGGTTCCTTAGCGGAAATGGGAGCGTATTGCCATAGATTTCTTGGTTGAGCTCCCACAGACGCAAAAGAAATTTGACGTTGTATGGGTGATTGTGGATAAGTTGACCAAGTCAACTCATTTTATTCCGGTGGTGACTACCTATTCTTCAGAGCAACTAGCTCAGATCTATAATTGAGAGATTGTCTAACTTCATGTCATGACGGTATCCATTATGTCTAACAGGGGCACATAGTTTACATCGCTCTTCTGGAGAGCCGTGAGACTGAGTTAGGCACACGAGTTGAGTTGAGTATAATGTTTCACCCACAGACGGATAGGCAGTCCAAGCGCACCATTTAGAGATTAGAGGATATGCGTCGTGCCTGTGTTATGGATTTCGGGGGTTCTTGGGATCGATTCTTGCACTTGCAGAGTTTGCCTACAAGAACAACTACCAATCAAGTACTCATATGGCTCTTTACGAGGCCCTATATGGGAGGCAATGTCGTTCTCCAGTTGGTTGGTCTGAGCTGGGTGAGGCAAGATTATTGAGCACATATTTGGTTCAAGATGCCTTGAAGAAAGTCAAGTTGATTCAAGATCAACTTCGTGCAACCTGGTCTAGACAGAAGAGTTATGTCGGTCGTAGAGTTTTTGATGTAGCATTTATGGTTGGAGAGAGGGTTCTGCTTCGGGTTTCACCCATGAAAGGTGCGATGAGGTTCGGGAAGAAGGGCAAGTTGACCCGAGGTATGTTAGTCCTTTTGAGATCCTCGAAAGGGTGGGGGCTGGCTTACAAGCTTGCGTTGCCACCTACCTTATCTGTAGTTATCATCCATCCTCAAAAAGTATCAGGGTGATCCATCCCATGTATTAGATTTCAGCTAAGTCCAATTGGACAAGGATTTGACTTATGTTGAGGAGCATGTGTCCATCTTGGACAAGCAGGTCCGAAAGTTGAGGTCAAAGAACATTGCTTCAATGAAGGTTTAGTGGAGGGGTTAAACAGTCCGTGAGGAGGCTTGGGAGACCAAGCATGATATGAGTAGTAGTTATCCTCATCTTTTCATCACTTCAGGTATGTCTCTATACTCGTTCCAGGAAGAACTTTTGTCTTAAGAAGGGGAGGATGTAACGACCTGGATGGTCGTTTTTAATATTTTAGCCTCGTTCCCCTATTAGTTGCCTCTTCTATGTTATATTATGGTTATGTGACTCGCGGAGGGAGGAGGGGGTGATTAGTTTGGTTTCGTGTAAGTTTCAGAGTGAATTGGAACACTTAGTCCCAAAGTTGGAAGCTTAAGTTGAAAGAAATGACCAAAGTTTGACTTTTGTGTAGACGACTCCGGAAAGGAGTTTTGATGGTTCCAATAGCTTCGTATGGTAATTTTGGACTTAGGCCTATATCCGGTAATGATTTGGAGGTCCGTAGGTGATTTTGACTTGAATTGGCGAATGTTAGAAAGTTGAAGGTTTGGAAGGATGAGAAGTTTCACCGAGAGTTGACTTTATTTATATTTGGGTCAGATTCCGATATTAGAAGTTGGAATAGGTCTGTTGTCTCATTTACAACTTGTGTACAAAATTTGAGGTCAATCGAAGTTGGTTTGTTATGAATCGGTGTAAGTTTTGAAGTTGAATGTTCATGGATTCAATAGGTTTTAATTGGGTTGTGATTCGTAGATTTGATGTTGTTTGATGTACGAGTTGGTCCGTTATGTGATTTGGGACTTGATGGTATGTTTGGACAGAGTCCCAGTGGCCCCGAATGTGATTCGGATTGAATTCGGAACCATTTTGGACTTGGAAGAATTTATGCCGGCTAAGGTTCTTTAGCAATCACAGCTATGCACTTTGGGCCGCAGGTGCAGCACCGCATAAGCGACCTGAGCCGTAAAAGTGATTTTGGGGTGAGTGAGCAGTGACCGCAGGTGCGGTCATTTCTCCGCAGAAGTGACGCGCAGAAGCGGCTTGGTTATGCAGAAGCGCAACTGCATATGCGCTCCAAGGTCTGCAGAAGCATAATTTCCTGGCTTAATAAGAAGTTGCACCCGCGATGGATTTTCTGTAAGTGCGGAGCCGCAGAAGAGGCTGTTGGTCCGCAAATGCGAAATTACTGAGCAAAAAAGGGGCAAATTGAGGGTTTTGTTACCTTTTTCATCTTTGGAGTTAGAGAGCTCGGTTTTGGGCGATTTTGGAAGGGATTTTCAAGGATTTGATCGGGGTAAGTGTTTTTGACTCGGATTTGATTATTATACTTAATTCTATCATTGTTTTTGTCATTTAATTAGCGTTTTGGGTTGGAAAAATTTGTGAATTTTGTGAAAACTTCCTATGCATAAATTGAGGATTTGGAGGTCGATGTGAGGTCGGAACTGGATAATTTTAGTATGGTTGGACTCGTTATTGAATGGGTGTTTGGATTTTGTAAATATGGTCAAGTCCTAAGACGCGAGCTTGGGGTTGACTTTTTGAACTTTTTTAAAAATTGCAACTTCATTATCCGAATAGTTATCTATGGTATAAAGATATTTTGGCTAGATTCGAACTGTTCGGAGTTGACTATTTGCGGAAAAGGCCTACTAGTGGATTTACTTAGCTTGTTTGAGGTATCTTGCGTAACATTGTGTTGGGGAATTACCCCTTAGGATTGAAGTTATTTCTTGTATTTGTGGTATGTGAAAGTCGTGTACGCAAGGTGACGAGTGGGCATATAGGCTATGTGTGGTATTTGACCGGTTTAGGCTATTTAGACTTTTTTCATGTCTTTAATCAAATTTTCACATGTTATATCTTTCATTGTTAATCTACCCTCATATGCTTTAGTTGACATTGTTAACACTTGTTCCACCTCTTACTTGTTATTTTGCTCATATATGCTTTAGTTGAAATTATTGCATTCATTATTGTCTTGTTACTTTTTAAATTGTGGAGTACTTGAAGTTGTTAATTCATGGAATCTCTCTTGTTTAGCCATTGGTGTTGAAGTTGTAAAGGTCGTTATCACTTGAGACAAAGTTGTTAATTGTTGAGATATCGTTCTAATTGAGCTATTCACCATTATTTTGTTATTTTTGAGATCTTGTGTGTAAGGCCGCGGAAAAAAATTTTTGTAGGCGATATAGGATTTCGGGATACCAGGTAGACTAATTGTAATATTTATGTGCTTTAAAATGATGCAAATGATTTGGGTGTGGTGAATAAGTGTATGAGTCATGTAATAAGTGATGTGAGGTCCAAGATTTCAAATGAATACGCACAAGACCTCACTTAGGACGAGCATATCTACGTGTATATAAGGAGTTGTGGGATGCACAACCTATCAAATTAAAGCTCTTTGAGTCTAGTTTCCAACGCACGAAACTGTTTGTTATTTGGAGGTATATACAGAATGTTACGACCATTTTACTAGGCAGGTGTCGAAGCGTGGCCTTAGCGCGGCCGTGCATATTGGGAAGTATTCTGCCTCCTTAGCGCGGCCTTAGCGCGGCCATAGCGCGGGCGCTCTAGTAGCAGACCTCTAAATACACCTAAGGACGGGAAATGAGAGGATTTAAGTCATTCCTCAAGCCTAGGGCATCCTCTCCATCCCCAATCCGACCAAGGTATCCAATCACACACCTAAGGTGAGTTTTTAAGTGTGTTTTCGTGGTGATTTCACCTCTCAATCACTAGTTAAAACAGGGTTTTGATCGGATTTCATAGGATTTCCTCAAAATCTCAAGAACATCGCAAAAGTTGTCTTTCAAGATTTGGCCTACAAGAGGTAATCTTTTACCCTTAGACTTACATATATGGATATATTATGGGAATATGAGTATGAAGTAAGTGTTGGAACTCTTGGTGTAGTGATGGGAAGCCATAAGTTCCCAATATAAATACATAATTATTGTAGAGATTGAAAGGGTGATTATTTGATATAAATTGTTGGTTGTGTATGAATGGGTGATTATACATATGTTGTTGGAAGTTATAAATTTGTTAGGAATGATGGTGGAATAAATTGTTAGTTAATGGTGATAGATGGATGAACTAATACTATGGTTATAAGATGAAAAGATTTCTTATATGGACTATTTGTGAATTTTGTTTGCTTCACAGGTGTTAGGCCAAGATGGCCTATTTCATGAATTCTTGTGACTAAATTGCCTTGAACATTGTTGGTTAACGTTCCGATATGATGGTGTGAATAAATGGCAACAAATCAAGTGTGTGTCTGAATGTGTTTATATGGTAAGGGCTGTGAAATAAATGATGGAAAGAAGTTGTGATTGATACAATTGGAACAACTGTGGTAACATCATGTGTGGCTTGTCGTGGGCAATTATCGTTGTGACTTAAATTGTTATTGTTGCTATGAAATGATATTCAGGACGGCCTGAAGCCATGTGAATGAACTGTGAACTATTGTTGTTGTGTTAAATGTGAATATCCGGTGGGATCTGGTTGCGCGCTGCAATACGAAGTTATAAGGTGTGGGTTGTGGTGATAAGGGTGGCCGAGGTAATAAGGGCGGAAAAGTGATCATATTGACTATTGAAATGAAAATGTATGAAACTCTTGAGTGTGAAATGATGTTGAAAGGGAAAAATGAGAGATTGTGAAACTTGTTGGCTTTGGTTGTTCCTTTCATGTGCATTTGATTGTTGATTCTATTATTGTTTGTTGTCTGTGTATTGATTGATTTTACTTGGGGTAAAGTTTGTTCATACATACCAGTACAATTTAAATGTATTGACGTTCCTTTTTGCCGGGGGCGCTACATTCTTGTTATGATTGTAGGTGGTTCTATAGCAGGCACTCCAGTCCACCGACAGTAGCACCTCCTCCATCTTTCTGTCAGCTGTATTGGTGAGCCCCTTTCCTCTCGGGGCCCTGCGTGGCTTATGCCGCTTTTCCTCCCGGAGTTTTATTTTGATATTTGTGTAAGGTATAGCCGGAGCCTTGTTACCGACAAGTATAGCAAAACTCTTTTATATCCCTAGAGGCTCCGTAGACAGGAAATGTGGGTTATGTACTTATGTATTTTGCGTTTGGGCAGTATAACTTATAGACCACGTAAGCAAGCATGTATGTTATGTATATTTCGTAAGAATGTATTTAATCATAAACGGCTATTTCACTTGAATAATGGGTATTCAAATCACGGGGTAACACGTGGGGTAGGAAAGGCACCCAGGTTCGCTTGACTGGGGTTACCCGGTCGAGCGCCGGTCGCGCCCCTCGGTTTTGGGGTGTGACATTGTGCACGTTGTGCTTGTGCCATGGGCTATTTTATTTTTTGGAAACACTAATATTGTTGATTCTTTTGGAAATTTGTTGCATTTGGGCACTTGAGGTGCAAACTGTGATATGTTTTGATATTGATATGCATGGAGTTGTATAAGGCTTGGGGTTGATACGCAAGCGGTGAGATAAGGTTGGCTTGATACGCGTGTTGCTAGTAGGGGAACTACTTGAAACCACGCGGTGTGATAAAGCTGAGCTAAAATGCGGGTATCTATTTCAGGAAAAATGATTTTTTAAAACTAAATGTAAGGCTCCCGCGGTGATATAAGGAAAGATTGTGATTGTGGTTGTGAAATGAGATTACGAGGCGGTACCTCGGTTGTGATTCTTGTTGTTATCTCTCATTTACCTCAGTTGTAATTGCCCCCATTGTTTTCTTGATGTTCTTATTATGTGTTCCTTCTATGTTGCCTTTATTGCTTTAAATTCAGTTATTTCTTATCTATTTGTATTTCTTTATTGCCTCATTTTCCTCGTTTCCATTATTAGATTGTACTATACTTGTTCAGCTTCTTCCTTTTTTCTTATCTTAGTAGGTGTCTTGAACTGGCCTCGTCACTACTATACCAAGGTTAGGCTTGATACTTATTGGGTACCGTCGTGTTCTACTCATACTACTCTTCTACATATTTTTTTGCAAATCCAGGTACCTCGACCCAGGCTAGGCACTAGTGAGTAGAGCATTCAGTACAGAGACTTCAAGGTATACATGCCCGACATTCGCATGCCTCATAGTCGCCCTCTGTCCTTGTCTTTATATTGCTTACTCTTTATTTTAGACAGTGATGTATTAAGGATTTTACAGTATATTTGTGTAGAGCTTATGACTCAGTGTCACCAGATTTTGCGAGTTATTGTCAGTGGTATTGTTGAGTTATACTATGATACCTAGATGGTTTAAAGTTGAAGTTCTATTGTTATTTCCACTATTTCTCCATGCATGCTAGGCATACCTTGCCTTAGNTACTATGGATTTTGTGAGTGGGTCTCCTCGTACCTCGAAGAAGTTTGATTCGATTTGGGTGATTATGGATAGGCTGACCAAGTCCGCACACTTCATTCCTGTATGCAC
Organism: Nicotiana attenuata; assembly: GCF_001879085.1. Classification (NCBI taxonomy): domain Eukaryota; kingdom Viridiplantae; phylum Streptophyta; class Magnoliopsida; order Solanales; family Solanaceae; genus Nicotiana; species Nicotiana attenuata. The sequence goes on from NW_017671003.1 coordinate 183,546, forward strand.
TACCTATTCTTCGGAGCGATTAGCAGAGATTTTTATCCGAGAGATTGTGCGGTTGCATGGGGTCCCAGTTTCTATTATATCAGATAGAGGTACCCAGTTTACTTCTCAGTTCTGGAGAACATTTCAGCGAGAGTTGGGTTCACAGGTAGAGTTGAGCACAGCATTTCATCCTCAGACGGACGGACAGTCCGAGCGTACTATCCAGATATTGGAGGACATGTTGCGTGCCTGTGTTATTGATTTTGGAGGTTCTTGGGCTGAATTCTTGCCACTTGCAGAGTTTGCTTATAACAACAGCTATCAATCCAGCATTCAGATGGCGCCGTATGAAGCCTTATATGGGAGACGGTGTAGATCTCCGGTTGGTTGGTTTGAGCCCAGCGAGGCTAGATTATTGGGGACAGAGTTAGTGCAGGATGCCTTAGAGAAGGTAAAAGTGATCCAGGAGAGACTTCGTACATCTCAGTCGCGTCAGAAGAGCTATGCGGACCGGAAGGTTCGAGATGTATCTTATGCGGTGGGCGAGAAGGTCTTGTTAAAGGTTTCGCCTATGAAAGGCGTTATGAGGTTTGGAAAGAAAGGAAAGCTGAGTCCAAGGTTCATTGAACCTTTTGAGATACTTAGGAGGATTGGGGAGGTGGCCTATATGCTTGCTTTGCCACCTAGCTTGTCGGGAGTTCATCCGGTGTTCCATGTTTCTATGCTCCGGAAGTATGTTGGGGACCCGTCTCATGTATTAGACTTCAGCACGATCCAGTTGGATGAGGACTTGACCTACGATGTGGAGCCGGTGGCTATTTTGGGTCGTCAGGTTCGAAAGTTGAGATCTAAGGACATAGCTTCGGTGAAGGTACAGTGGAGAGGTCGGCCCGTGGAGGAAGCCACTTGGGAGACCGAGCAGGAGATGCGGAGCAGATATCCTCACTTGTTTGAGACTCCAGGTATGTTTCTTGACCCGCTCGAGGACGAGCGCTTGTTTAAGTTGGGGAGGATGTAACAACCCGACCCGTCGTTACGGGAGTTACCGCCCCGTTTTCCCCGTTTTATGCTTCTATATGTTTCATTATATGTGTTTGGAGAATTTGAAGTAATTCGGATAGAGTTCGGTTAGAAATGAGACAATAAGTCTCTTTATGAGAAGGATTGTTTGGAAAAGTCAACCGAATGTTGACTTATGAGTTAGAAGGCTCGGAATGGATTTCCGATGATTCGACCAGTTTCGAGATGATTTGTGACTTAGGAGCGCAATCGGAATTGAATTTGGAGGTCCGGTGTGGAATTAGGCTTGAATTGGCTAAGGTTGAATTTTGGCGAATTCCGGATGGTAGGTGCGATTTTGATCCGAGGGTCGGAATGGAATTGCGAGAGTTGCAGTAGCTCCGTTAGGTGATTTTGGATATACGTGCAAAGTTTCAGATCATTCGGAGGTGTTTAGGTCGGGTTTTAGATCATATGCAAGTTTCGGAAGTTTTAGTTTAACTTAGGGTTGAATCCGTGGTAATTCGATGATTTTGGTGTTTATGATAGTGTTTTTATGTTACGAGCAAGTTCGAATGAAGTAATAGAACATATCTGTGCATTTGGTTGAGGTCCCGAGGGCCTCGGGGTGAATTAGGGTGGTTAAACGAGAGTTTTGAGGTGTAATTGCAGGTCAGATTTTTCAGTCATCTGGTGTTTCCGCTTCTGTGGAAATGGACCGCAGAAGCGGGTACGTGGTCGCAGAAGCGGTCGTGGCCGGCTAGGGAAATTCCGCAGATGCGGAAGGTGGCTCGCACCAGCGGGTCCGCATAAGCGGACAAGGTGCCGCAGAAGCGGGTTTGAAGGAACCGCAGAAGCGGACTTTGCGTCGCATAAGCGAAGTCCGGGCTTCTAAGTGAAAACCGCTTAAGCGGAAATGTGGCCGCAGAAGCGGTCCCGCATAAGCGAAAGCGGGACCGCAGAAGCGAAAATTGCTGGGCGACAGAAGGGTTTTAAAATAATATTTCATCCGCGACCCTTTCATATTTTTCCTCCATTGTTGACGTTCTTAAGAGCTTNCCGGCGTGGTCACATGCATAACAAAACAATATGCCAGGCGTGCTTACAGGAATAACAACATAATCTGCCCGGCGTGGTCACTGGAAAATCAACACAATCTGCCTGGCGTGGTCACAAGCATCTATTCCAAATCGTATCGCACAGAAGCAAGTACACAAGAACACATGTATATGATGAATAATTATCAGATTTCATGCTTCTGGACTGGTATAATAACATGCTAAAGTGTAGGCATGTGCAAAGTGTGCTATCATAGCTCAAAACGATAATTTTATCATAGAAACAACAATTAACAAGTTTATCTAGGGAATTAGCCTCTTCGTAATCTCAAACATGGCTCAAATAGTCCACAACAATGATACAAATATGAGAAACATTATAGTGTAAAGCTTAATAGTCAACTCTAGGCATATCATAGCCAAAGCAGTTCCACGAGCATGGATAAATAATCTGGTGCTCGCACATGGGCTCAACCTCACACATATGCGCACCCATATAACATAGCTATCACAAATAATTTTGGCAACTAGTGTCTCAACAAATTTTAGATAAGATACTTACCTCAAACAAGTCAAAACAAATACCGAGCAAGCCAATCGACCCAATAGAAATGTTATCCCACGTGTATCAACCTCGGAACTGCTCGAAACAAGCGAAAAGTAACTCTAAAACATCAAATAATGTCATATGAGACAAACCCAATTGATAAAGGTCGAATCTTTAATTAAAACTAAAAGTCAACCAAAAAGTCAAACCCGGGCCCGCATCTCGAAACCCCACAAAACTTACAAAATTCTGACAACCCATTCAATTAGGAGTCCAACTATACTAATTCCACACAAATCCGATTCCGAATTGATGTTCAAAACTCAAAAATTCACTTTAGGAAAGTTTAGACAAAACCTCCCAATTTTTCTTTTAAAATCATCAATAAAATGCCAAATTAAGGATGGAATCATGGAAGATAATCAAAATCGAGTCAAAAATACTTACCCTAATCCATGTGGTGAAAATCGCATCCAAAATAGTCAAAATCGGAGCTCCGTAGCTCATAATATGATACAATATGTGAAACCTTCGAAATAGAGTACTTATAATCACTAGACAGTCATATGCATCATGATCGTGAAACACCACGTGATCGCGAAGATGAAAAATGGCATTGCACCAAATACTCATCGCATTCGCGGAATATTCCATGCGAACGCGAACACTGTAGGAAAAAACTACACGAACGCGCCCAGCTACATGCGAACGCAAAGACACCTTTGCCCAGCACCCACATTGTCCTGTGATCGTTATCCCACGCATGCGATCGTAATAGTCAAACCCCTCAAACTCTGCGAACGCGGCCCTCCAATAGCGAACTCATAGAGAAAAGTGGCCCATCTCCAACTTTGTACATCGCGATCACGTTTCTCCACCCGTGATCGCGTAGAAGGAAAAACAGCACCAGCAATCCAAAACACACCAACATTCCAAAACACACCATCAATCAAACATGAAGGCAAAATGGTCTGATTCCACTCTGAAACTCACCCGAGCACATCGAGACCCCGTTCGAACATACCATCAAGTCCGAAAACATAAATCGGACCTACTCGAAGCCTCAAATCACTCATAACAACATCAAAATCACGAATCGCACCTTTAATCAAACTTAATGAACTTTTGAACTTTCAATTTCAAAAACTCATGCCGAATCATATCAAATAAATCCGAAATGACCTCAAATTTTGTACACAAGTTCCAAATGACATAACAAACCTATTCAAACTCCCGGATCAACAATTCGAATCTTATATCATCAAAGTCAACTCTCGGTCAAACTTATGAACATTCCAAACCTTCAAATTTCCAACTTTCGTCAAATAGTGTTGAAACCTTCTAAAAACATCTAAATGCAAATCTGGACATACGATCTTTCCAAAATCACCATCCGGGTTCGACGAAACCATCAAAACTACAATCAAGGTCAAATACCCAAAAGTCAAATTCGGCCAACTCTCTCACTTTGAAGCTTCTAATATGAGAATCATTTTTTCAAATCAATCCCAAATCACCTGAAAACGAAAATCGACAATTTACACAAGTCATAATACATCAAATATCAATCGAGGAAATTGCAAGTAGAGATGAAATGCAATAATCAAATATCAGCTCTTTGCGACGCACAATCCGATCCAAATAATAATAAGCCAATAAGGGCTGTTTGAGCGTGTAACCCGATCTAATTACAGTAACCAGTTCTCCCAAAGCTTACGTCAACTAGCAACCCGTCAGTTTCTCACAGTCCACGTGTACACCATCCAGGGTCACCCTTGCATGTGCCTTCTTGATGGTGTACACACGGATTTGAGGAAACTAATCAGTGATTTGGTACGGATATGGAAGTATTGAGGAAAGCCAGTTATAGCAGAGTACTTGAGTACTTGAGTAATTGTACACACACACGGGGATAGTTATTTCTGTGCCATACACATGATCACATTATTTTTCAGTACTTGTCGGACTTATGAAACTGTACAGGTTATAGCAGGTATCATTTATAATTCATGCTTCTTTTACCTCGCTGAGGTTAGTCATGATACTTGCTGAGTACATTGGGTCGGTTGTACTCATACTACACTCTATACTTAATTGTGCAAATCCAGGTGTTGGGACCAGTTATCAGTAGCAGAGTTATCGGTGGAGCTGAGTTTTGAGAGAAGAGGTAATGTTGCATTCTCGCCTGCAGTCTTCACCTCTTTTCTTATGTACTATTATCTTTATTTCAGACAGTATTATTTTTGGTAATTTCATACTTGTATTTCAGTATTAGAGCTCATGACTTTGTATTTACCAATTTCCAGGGGTTTTATCATATATTAGCGGTATTTTCCTACATTTAGATTTTAGTCTTATGTTATTTTCCTTAAATTCTAAGTGTTTTGTCTAGCTTGACTAGCAAGTGTGTTAGGTGCCATCACAACGGATTGGGATTTTGGTCGTGACATATGACCGATTGTTTGTGTATTTGAGCCTCGTTCCCTTATTTTATTTTCCGTATGCGTCCTTGTTGTTGTGTCACTTGCAAGGATGGTTGGCTTGGTTTCGAGAGAAATTTGGATTCAATAAGGACACTTAATCCCTTAGTTGGAGGCTTAAGTCGTAAGAGTTGAATGGAGTTTGACTTTTGTGTAAACGACCCTTAAAAGGTATTTGACGGTTCCAACAGGTTCATATGGTGATTTTGGACTTAGGCATATGTTCGGATTTAGATTTGGAGGTTCCTAGGTTGTTTTGGCTTGAATTAGAAAATGGAAAGTTAAAGGTTTGACCGCGAGTTGACTTTTATGATATCGGATTTGGATTGTAGCTCCAAGAGTTGGAATTGGTCCTTTATGTTATTTGGGACATGTATGCAAAATTTGAGGTCATTCCATGTTGATTTGATGTGGTTCGGCATAAGTTTTGGAAGTTGGAAGTTCATTAGCTTCTTAGGCTTGAATTGAGGTACGATTCGTGGTTTTGATATTGTTTTGTGTGATTTGAATTCTCGAGTAGGTTCATGTTATATTTTTGGGCTGGTTGGTGTGATTGGATGGGGTTCCGGGGTCCTCGGGTGTGTTTCAGATGGGTTTCAGACCATTTCATCCTTGTTTTGGACTGTTGATACTGGTGTATGGTTTTTTTCTTCGCGATCGTGACAAGGCAGTCGCGTTCGTTGAGGATTAATGTGTGTTGGGCATTCACCCTTCATCGCATTCAAAATTTGCGAAGAAGCTAGGAGCTGGGAGTATTTGGCATATGTGTTCGTGAGGTCCTTGCCGTGTTCGCGTAGGGTCAGGTGAGTTCTGCATCGCGATCATGGGGCTACAGAAAAAAATGCAAAGGGTATATTGAGGCAGTCTTCATTTTGTGCTTCGCAAACGCGAGGCACGTGCTGCGTTGGCTAATGGTATGTCTGGGCAACTACTTAAGAATTCTATTTCGAGGGTTTGAGTTATTTAAACATATTTTGAGTTAAGGAGCTCGTATTTGGGTGATTTTGGAGGCGATTTTCATTATTTGGATTGGGGTAAGTGTTTTCGACACGGATTTTCTTATTATTCATGATTATATCCTTGATTTCATCAATTGAATGGTGAATCTTAGTGCAAAAACTGGGAATTTTTAAGTAAGAACTTTTTAAAATGAACTTTGAGGATTTGAATCCCAATTCGAAGTGGGAACTGGATGAAACTTGTAAGGTTGGACTCGTATTCGAATGGGTGTTTGGAATTTGTGACTTTTTTGGGTTCCGAAAGGGAAGCCCGGGATGACTTTTTGGGTTGGCTTTTGATTTTTGTTAAAGATCAAAGCTTTATGGTTTGAGATTATTTCCTATGGCTTTTATTGATGTTATTAAGTTATTTTGGCTAGATTCGAGTTGTATGTGTTACACCCCATAATGAAAATTAAAAATTTGTGAGTTGGTTTTAGCCCGGCCAACCAGCTGGCGACACGTAGGGGTGAGACAAAAGGGATTACACATTTCATTAAGCTTGCGCCAGCTGTCCCAAGGAGTGCTGTAATTGGGGTGGGATGACCCATTCTGCATATAGAGCGGCGGAATTTCCTAGGCTTGATGTGGTATAAAAAAGCGGTGTATCTCTTCCTATCTCATTCTAGAGATATCACCCATTTTAGTTTATCCCCAATGTAGAATTCCCATACGGTCTAAGGCTAAATCGAAGGTGAATCTAGCTGGATTTAGCGTGATGAAGCTTTAATCATCAATGTAATATCTATTGTCTTGTTGTATTGACACTAGAGATTCATTGGAGGCGGAGTTAACCACCACAGAAGTGTAGCTAGCTCTTCAACAAGATATGTTGGACAACTTCCTTTCCTGGCATGACTTGGTGCAAACATCTTTCTCTCTGAAGGATTTCTATATCATAAGATTGTTTGTTCTAAGCCCTTGCCAGTAACATTTCTTCTGCTCTTATTTATATTCTCACTAGTAATATTACGTTTCTCTCAAGTTGATGTATTTGGATAGTATAATTAAGTCTAAAAGCCTGATTTATTCTGAGTTGATTTTGGTATTTTTCTTGAAATTTACTTTGCAATGCACTTATATATATATATATATATATATATATATATATATATATATATATATATATATATATATATATATCTATTTTGATGAAATTAAGTTGTTTGTGACTAGATTCGAGTCGTTCGGAGGTTGATTTGCTTGGTAAGGCTTTTTGGAGTACTGATTTGCATGTTNAGAGTTTGCTTATAACAACAGCTATCAATCCAGCATTCAGATGGCGCCGTATGAAGCCTTATATGGGAGACGGTGTAGATCTCCGGTTGGTTGGTTCGAGCCCAACGAGGCTAGATTATTGGGGACAGACTTAGTGCAGGATGCCTTAGAGAAGGTAAAAGTGATCCAGGAGAGACTTCGTACAGCTCAGTCGCGTCAGAAGACTTATGCGGACCGGAAGGTTCGAGATGTATCTTATGCGGTGGGCGAGAAGGTCTTGTTGAAGGTTTCGCCTATGAAAGGCGTTATGAGGTTTGGAAAGAAAGGAAAGCTGAGTCCAAGGTTCATTGGACCTTTTGAGATACTTAGGAGGATTGGGGAGGTGGCCTATATGCTTGCTTTGCCACCTAGCTTGTTGGGAGTTCATCCGGTGTTCCATGTTTCTATGCTCCGGAAGTATGTTGGGGACCCGTCTCATGTATTAGACTTCAGCACGATCCAGTTGGATGAGGACTTGACCTACGATGTGGAGCCGGTGGCTATTTTGGGTCGTCAGGTTCGAAAGTTGAGATCTAAGGACATAGCTTCGGTGAAGGTACAGTGGAGAGGTCGGCCCGTGGAGGAAGCCACTTGGGAGACCGAGCAGGAGATGCGAAGCAGATATCCTCACTTGTTTGAGACTCCAGGTATGTTTCTTGACCCGCTCGAGGACGAGCATTTGTTTAAGTTGGGGAGGATGTAACGACCCGACCCGTCATTAGGGGAGTTACCGCCCCATTTTCCCCGTTTTATGCTTCTATATGTTTCATTATATGTGTTTGGAAAATTTGAAGTAATTCGGATAGAGTTCGATTGGAAATGAGACAATAAGCCTCTTTATGAGAAGGCTAGTTTGGAAAAGTCAACTGAATGTTGACTTATGAGTTAGAAGGCTCGGAATGGATTTCCGATGATTCGACTAGTTTTGGGGGATGATTTGTGACTTAGGAGCGCAATCGGAATCGAATTTGGAGGTCCGGTGTAGAATTAGGCTTGAATTGGCTAAGGTTGGATTTTGGCGAATTCTGGATGGGAGGTGAGATTTTGATCCGAGGGTCGGAATGGAATTCCGAGAGTTGCAGTAGCTCCGTTAGGTGATTTTGGATATGCGTGCAAAGTTTCAGATCATTCAGAGGTGTTTAGGTCGGGTTTTAGATCAAATGCAAGTTTCGGAAGTTTTAGTTTAACTTAGGCTTGAATCCCTGGTAATTCGATGATTTTGGTGTTTATGATAGTGTTTTTATGTTACGAGCAAGTTCGAATGAAGTAATAGAACATATCTGTGCATTTGGTTGAGGTCCCGAGGGCCTCGGGGTGAATTAGGGTGGTTAAACGAGAGTTTTGAGGTGTAATTGCAGGTCAGATTTTTCTGTCATCTGGTGTTTCCGCTTCTGCGAAAATGGACCGCAGAAGCGGTACCGCAGAAGCGGTTACGTGGTCGCAGAAGCGGTCGTGGCCGGCTAGGGAAATTCCGCAGATGCGGAAGGTGGCTCGCACCAGCGGGTCCGCATAAGCGGACAAGGTGCCGCAGAAGCGGGTTTGAAGGAACCGCAGAAGCGGACTTTGCGTCGCATAAGCGAAGTCCGGGCTTCTAAGTGAAAACCGCTTAAGCGGAAATGTGGCCGCAGAAGCGGTCCCGCATAAGCGAAAGCGGGACCGCAGAAGCGAAAATTGCTGGGCGACAGAAGGGTTTTAAAATAATATTTCATCCGTGACCCTTTCATATTTTTCCTCCATTGTTGACGTTCTTAAGAGCTTTGAACAAGGAAATTCGAGGGTTTTGACTGAGAATCACTTGGAGGTAAGTTCCTTGGCCTAAATATTCGAATTTATGGTAGAAATTACATGTAAATTGTAGAAAATTCATCAAAAACGGGTCAGGCTAGGGCTTGGAAAGCTGTGATGTAAAAATGGAATTTGGAGGGTCAAACGAGCTCCGATTTTGGTAAACTTTATATGCACGGACTCGTGGCGAGACGAGGAATCCGTTGGTGTGATTTTCGGAATTTTTCGAGAAGTGGGCCCGGGGTTCGGGTTTTACCAACTTCGTGAATTTTAGTACTTTTCGAGTATTTTTGATTGGGTTATGTTTCTTTAACCCATATTTATGTATTCGTTGTGATTTTGACTAGATTCGACGCGCGAGGAGGTCGATACGAAAGGAAAAGGCATTGCGGACCATTCTACGGCCGGATAGAGGTGAGTAGTTGGTGTATATGATGGCCTGAGGGTTTGAAACCCCGGCTTATCACATTGTGACGCTATTGTAGGGCGTGACTCGCACCCCATGGCAGGTGCGGGATCGGTTATGACTGGGGATCGAGACTTAATCCATCCCGAACAAGAATATTTCTATATTGGCGACTGATACGCACCCTGTATTGAATATATCTGGGCTTATTGCCGTGTTTGGGGCCTTGTGCCAATCTGTAGCATCCCTAGAGGATGATTGTCATTGTGATAGCATGCTTTGTATAATCATTGATCTCAGTCCTGTGTTTAATCACTGTTATGAAACGCTAAGTCACGTTTCCTGAAGTTAAATATCTAAAGTATATTCTTCTTAATAAATTGGAAATTGGGAAATTAATTGAATCTGTTACGTGACTCATATGCATATTGTGGACTGAGTATGGATCGGGCTGCACGCCGCAGCGAATCGTATGATTATATTGCGCTTGGGCTGAAGGAGCCCCTCCGGAGTCTGTACACACCCCCAGTGAGCGCCGTCGACGTTAAATGGATCGGGCTACGCGCCGTAGCGGTCATGTGCATTGCATTTCATCTTTACATTATACTTGACTGATATATTTTGAGTTGTTTTGCTGTTAGTTCGTAGTTAGGTGTTGGACTGTTAGTTTTAGCTTTACTTTGTGGCATTTCGTGGATTTCTTATCTTCAGACATTTTATATGCTTATTACTCACTGAGTCGGTAGTACTCACCCCTACTCCCTGCACCTTGTGTGCAGATTCAGGTACACCGGAGGCTTAGCTGAGCAGTCTTTGTCTCCCAGAGCTTATCAGAGTTGTTGAGGTAGCTGCTTGACGTTCGCAGGACCTGACTACTCTTCCTATTTCAGTTTTATTTATATATACATTTCCAGACTTGAGTATTTTCGTTCAGATATTGTTATTCAGATTGTTTTAGAGGCTCTAGACTCGTGACCCCAGGTCTTTGGGAGCGTTTTATCAGACTTCGTATTTTTCTCAGTATTATTCTATTATAAATATTGGATTATTATTCTAAAACTATTATAATCTCTTTAGATTGTCGGTTTGAGGTTTACGGTTAATTTGGGAAAGATTGTGGTCTGGCTTGCCTAGCAATGTTGTTGGGCGCCATCACGACCGGGTTTGGGGTCGTGACAAATCCAAAACACACCAGCAGTCCAGAACACACCATCAATCAAACATGAAGGAAAAATGGTCTGATTCCACTCCGAAACTCACTCGAGCACATCGAGACCCCGTTCGAACATACCATCAAGTCCAAAAACATAAATCGGACCTACTCGAAGCCTCAAAGCACTCATAACAACATCAAAATCATGAATCGCACCATTAATCAAACTTAATGAACTTTTGAACTTTCAACTTCAAAAACTCATGCCGAATCATATCAAATAAACCTGAAATGACCTCAAATTTTGTACACAAGTTCCAAATGACATCACAACCCTATTCAAACTCCCGGAACAACAATTCAAATCTGATATCATCAAAGTCAACTCTCGGTCAAACTTATGAATATTCCAAACCTTCAAATTTCCAACTTTTGTCAAATAGTGCTGAAACCTTCTAAAAACATCTAAATGCAAATCCAGACATATGATTAATCCAAAATCACCATCCGGGTCTGACAAAACCATCAAAACTCCGATCCATGGTCAAATACCCAAAAGTCAAATTCGGCCAACTCTCTCAATTTAAAGCTTCTAAAATGAGAATAATTTTTTCAAATCAATCCCAAATCACCTGAAAACCAAAATCGACAATTTACACAAGTCATAATAAGTCAAATATCAATCGAGGAAATTGCAAGTAGAGATAAAATACAATATTCAAATATCAGCTCTTTGTGACGCACAATCCGATCCAAATAATAATAAGCCAATAAGGTCTGTTTGAGCGTGTAACCCGATCTAATTACAGTAACCAGTTCTCCCAAAGCTTACGTCAACTAGCAACCCGTTAGTTTCTTACAGTCCACGTGTACACCATCCAGGGTCACCCTTGCATGTGCCTTCTTGATGGTGTACACACGGATTTGAGGAAACTGATAAGTGATTTGGTATGGATATGGAAGTATTGAGGAAAGCCAAGCGAGTATTGGTTTTGGATTTTCCATTTCATCTGTACTTGCAATTTCCGTGGTTGATTACCTTATTTAATTGCATATCATCTCTATATGCTGAAACATTGGCTGAGCAGAGTACTTGAGTAATTGTACACACACACGGGGATAGTTATTTATGTGCCTTACACTTGATCACATTATTTTTCAGTACTTGTCGGACTTATGAAACTGTACAGGTTATAGCAGGTATCATTTATAATTCATGCTTCTTTTACATCGCCGAGGTTAGTCATGATACTTGTTGAGTAAATTGGGTCGGTTGTACTCATACTACACTCTGTACTTAATTGTGCAAATCCAGGTGTTGGGACCAGTTATCAGTAGCTGAGTTGTCGGTGGAGCTGAGTTTTGAGAGAAGAGGTAATGTTGCATTCTCGCCTGCAGTCTTGGCAACTCTTTTCTTATGTACTATTGTCTTTATTTCAGATAGTATTATATTTGGTAATTTCATACTTGTATTTCAGTATTAGAGCTCATGACTTTGTATGTACCAATTTCCAGGGGTTTTATCATATATTAGCGGTATTTTGCTATATTCAGATTTTAGACTTATGTTATTTACCTTAAATTCTAAGTGTTTCGTCCAGCTTGCCTAGCAATTGTGTTGGGTGCCATCACAACGGATTGGGATTCGGGTCGTGACATCTGGCCGATTGTTTGTGTATTTGATCCTCGTTCCCCTATTTTATTTTCCGTATGCTTCTTTGTTGTTATGTGACTTGCAAGGATTGTTGGCTTGGTTTCGGGAGAAATTTGGATTCAATAAGGACACTTAATCCCTTAATTGGAGGCTTAAGTTGTAAGAGTTGAATGGAGTTTGACTTTTGTGTAAACGACCCTTAAAAGGTATTTGACGGTTCCAACAGGTTCATCATGTGATTTTGGACTTAGGCATATGTTCGGATTTAGATTTGGAGGTTCCTAGGTTGTTTTGGCTTGAATTAGCAAGTGGAAAGTTAAAGGTTTGATCGAGAGTTGAATTTTATGACATCGGATTTGGATTGTAGCTGCGAGAGTTGGAATAGGTCCTTTATGTTATTTGGGACTTGTATGCAAAATTTGAGGTCATTCCATGTTGATTTGATGTGGTTCGGCATAAGTTTTGGAAATTGGAAGTTCATTAGCTTCTTACGCTTGAATTGAGGTACGATTCGTGGTTTTGATATTGTTTTGTGTGATTTGAATTCTCGAGTAGGTTCATGTTATATTTTTGGACTGGTTAGTGTGATTGGACGGGGTTCCGGGGTCCTCGAGTGTGTTTCAGATGGGTTTCAGACCATTTCTTCCTTGTTTTGGACTGTTGATACTGGTGTCTGGTTTTTTTCTTCGCGATCGTGACAAGGCAGTCGCCTTCGCTGAGGATTAATGTGAGTTGGGCAGTCACCCTTCATCGCATTCACGGTTCGCGAAGAAGCTGGGAGCTGGGAGTATTTGACATACGTGTTCGTGAGGTCCTTGTCGTGTTCGCGTAGGGTCAGGTGAGTTCTGCATCACGATCATGGGGCTACAGACAAAAACGCAAAGGGTATATTGAGGAAGTCTTCATTTTGTGCTTCGCGAACGCGAGGCACGTGCTGCATTGGCTAATGGTATGTCTGGGCAACTACTTAAGAATTCTATTTCGAGGGTTTGAGTTATTTAAACATATTTTGAGTTAAGGAGCGCGGATTTGGGTGGTTTTGGAGGCAATTTTTATTATTTGGATTGAGGTAAGTGTTTTCGACACGGATTTGCTTATTATTCATGATTACATCCTTGATTTCATTAATTGAATGGTGAATCTTAGTGCAAAAATTAGGAATTTTTAAGTAAGAACTTTTTAAAATAAACTTCGAGGATTTGAACCCCAATTCGAAGTAGGAACTGGATGAAACTTGTAAGGTTGGACTCATATTCGAATGGGTGTTTGGAATTTGTGACTTTTTTTGGGTTCCGAAAGGCAAGCTCGGGATGACTTTTTGGGTTTGGTTTTAGTTTTTGTTAAAGATCGAAGCTTTATGGTTTTGAGATTATTTCCTATGGCTTTTATTGATGTTATTAAGTTATTTTGGCTAGATTCGATTTGTATGTGTTACACCCCATAATGAAAATTAAAAATTTGTGAGTTGGTTTTAGCCCGGCCAACCAGCCGGCGACACGTAGGGGTGAGACAAAAGGGATTACACGTTTCATTAAGCTTGCGCCAGCTGTCCCAAGGAGTGTTGTAATTGGGGTGGGATGACCTATTCTGCATATAGAGCGGCGGAATTTCCTAGGCCTGATATGGTATAAAAAAAGCGATGTATCTCTTCCTATCTCATTCTAGAATATCACCCATTTTAGTTTATCCCCAATGTAGAATTCCTCATACGGTCTAAGGCTAAATCGAAGGTGAATCTAGCTGGATTTAGTGTGAGGAAGCTTTAATCATCAGTGTAATATCTATTGTCTTGTTGTATTGACTCTAGAGATTCATTGGATGCGGAGTTAACCACCATAGAAGTGTAGCTAGCTCTTCAACAAGATATGTTGGACAACTTCCTTTCCTGGCATGACTTGGTGTAAACATCTTTCTCTCTGAAGGATTTCTATGTCATAAGATTGTTTGTTCTAAGCCCTTTCCAGTAACATTTCTTCTACTCTTATTTATATTCTCACCGGTAATATTACGTTTCTCTCAAGTTGATGTATTTTTGATAGTATACTTAAGTCTAAAAGCATGATTCATTCTGAGTTGATTTTGGTATTTTCTTGAAATTTACTTTGCACTGCACTTATATATGTATCTATTTTGATGAAGTTAAGTTGTTTGTGACTAGATTCGAGTCGTTCGGAGGTTGATTTGCTTGGTAAGGGCTTTTTGGAGTATTGATTTGCATGTTTTGACGTAAGTAACATATCTAAACTTGAATTTGAGGGTAAATATCCCTAGGAACTATGATGAAATGTATTGGGGGGACGCACGCGCTTGGTGATGGTCATGTGTGCGTGCACCGGAGTATTCATGATTCGGGTTGGCTTTAAGACTATTATGTTACTTGTTTTCCTATCAAGCCTCGTTATATCCATGTTTTCTAAACTTGTATGATTATTTGAATTCTGGTTCATGTTAGAAATCATGTCTAGGCTCTGTGCTATTTGTTTAAGACATTTTAGGGCAATCCTTGTTGTTTCTGAGCTATTTGCCTTAATTGTGCACATACTCTCAATCATGCTGCTATATCTGTGTATGATATCTACATCTTAGTACTTTCTTATTTGATTTCCTTACATGTTATTGATGCCTCATATATGTAACATGGTTGAATTGAGTATTGTGAGTTGTGGTCAACTGAGACTTGAGCGGTTGATGGCTGATCTTGGGCCATAGAGTCGATTCGTATTGATTTTGAGGTGATATGTAGGCCAAGCACATATTCGGCTAAGTGTGTCATTGATTTAGGGCGACACGTGCACCAGGCCCTATTATTAGGCGATGTGATTTTGATTAGAGCTTGGACCACGATCCGCCCCTCCAGAGTCTGATACTTTCAATGAGTGCATGCACAGTGATATATATACACATGCTTTGTTGAGGAGAATTTATGCCAAGCACCCATACAGTGCTAGGTGTGTGAGCACGTGATTTTTTCCCTATATGAATTACTCCCACAATTTCAAACAAAATGATTTTTTCATTATTTTTAATTTTGTTGATTTTTGTGGCATTTTCTGTTAATTACTTGCATCTGTGTGTGCATTTTTCAATTCATAAAAATACAAAAAAATACGCATTGCATTTAGGATTTAATTGTACATACTAATGAGTAATTAGGATATTACAAATATGCAAAATCACAAAAATTGAGCTATTTTCGCTTTGTTTAATTTGTAGCTTTGAATTTTGTGAATTTTCTTTAAATTGGTATTCAGTTAATGGTGTTAGTTATTAACTAGAGCTTAATATGATTTGGTAGGATAATTTAGTTTTTGAATTAATTTAGGATTTTTAGTTTAAAATTGGAATTAAGAAAATAAAAAGGAAAAGAATTGAAGAAATGTTTTGGACCAAATCAGTTAAAATACCAAGCCCAAACACTTTAACCAACCCAATTCCATTCAAATCCGCCCCAAATTGATCCCGGGCCCAGCCCAATTCCCGACCCATTCCCCGTTACCAACCAAACCGAACACCGTTTCGTACCGAAAACTACAATACTGGACCGTTGTAGGAGTCTTTGTATCCTNGGGTAAATATCCCTAGGAACTATGATGAAATGTATTGGGGTGACGCACGCGCTTGGTGATGGTCATGTGTGCGTGCACCGGAGTATTCATGATTTGGGGTGGCTTTAAGACTATTATGTGATTTTTTTCCTATCAAGCCTCGTTATATTCATGTTTTCTAAACTTGTATGATTATTTGAATTCTGGTCCATGTTAGAAATCATGTCTAGGCTTTGTGCTATTTGTTTAAGACATGTTAGGGCAATCCTTGTTTTTTCTGAGCTATTTGCCTTAATTGTACACATACACTCAATCATGTTGCTATATCCGTGTATGATAACTACATGTTAGTACTTTCTTATTTGATTTCCTTACATGTTATTGATGCCTCATATGTGTAACACGGTTGAATTGAGTATTGTGAGTTGTGGTCAACTGAGACTTGAGCGGTTGATGGCTGATCTTGGGCCATAGAGTCGATTCGTATTGATTTTGAGGTGATATGTAGGCCAAGCTCATATTTCATATCGATTTAGGGCGACGTGTGCACCAGGCCCTACTATTAGGCGATGTGATATTGATTAGTGCTTGGACCACGATCCGCCCCTCCAGAGTCTTATACTTTCAATGAGTGCATGCACAGTGATATATATATGCGTGCTTTGGTGAGGGGAATTTATGCCAAGCACCCATACAGTGCTGGGTGGAATTGTGTGTGATGGTTAGGGGCCTTGTTCCTGGCACCATGAGCGTGCTAAGTGTGGTTATTTTTAATGGTTTCACTATGATGATATTGAGTTGACATGTAGGCATAGAGATGTACTTTCCTCATGCTAGTTGGTAAATGAAATGTTTTATCCATGTTCGGATTTAATTGTTACATTGGAAAGCATGTTTAACTTCCTGCAAATGTGAACGAGCTGAACAAGATATCATTGAGTTATTTACTTATAATGTTTCCTTACATCCCGAGCTCTTAATGTTTAATGATATTAGTCATTGAATGTTTCTTCTAATTAGGTTTATTACCTTATTGAGTACATAGAGTTGGTTGTACTCATACTACAATCTGCACTCCGTGTGCAGATCCAGGTACTTCCAACACAGTGATTGCTAAAGTATTGTTAGTACTAGCTTTTGGGAGACTGTAAGGTAGTTGCTCTGTCATTTCCAGACCTTGGAGTATTCTTTCATTTACTCAGTGGCACCAGATCAATGTGATGGTTGTAGTAGTATTATTGTTGCTTTATAGTTATTTCATGATATTACTGTTGATGATTTTACTACATTATATTTTATTGAATTCATTATTATTGTGAAGTTGTTGGCTTGCACAGCAAGTAGTGTTAGGCAGCGTTATGGCTCTAGTGGCAGTTAGGTAGTGACAAGTTGGTGTTAGAGCCCTAGGTTGCCTAGATTTCACAGGTCATGAGCAAGTTTAGCATAGTCTTGCGGATCGGTACAGGACGTCTGCACTTATCTTCGAGAGACTACTAAACTATTAGGAAACTTCACTTTCTTTCATTCTTATCGTTCGAATTTGTTAGTTTCAAAGTCTGAACCTCTATTCTTCTATTCTCTAACAAATGGTGATGACACGCTCAGATGATCAGGCACCAGTACCACTAGTTAGGGCTGCGAGAGGCCGAGGCCGAGTTAGAGGCTGGGTTGGGACTCACACTGTAGCTAGAGCAGCACATATGGAGTCCACGGTTAGAATAGTGGAGGAGCAAATAGCGTTGAGCCGATGGGACCAACTCAAACACAGTTGGTGCCTATTGTTATGCCTGTTCTTCAAGAGGCATTGTCTTAGATATTGAGTTTGCACATGGTAGAGGCCATCCTTTAAGCCCGCTCAGACAACTCATCAGATTCCTCGTGGCTTGTTAGTTAGCCACAATTCATAAAATGATCGTCCACTCTAGTCATCATTCAGAACACTCATATCTCATAGCTCGTACCGACTCCATCAGTTCAGGGTTCGTCAGTATCGGGTTCTTCCAATGGTTACCCCAGTTCACGAGGTCAGATGTAGGACCCACACTTATTCCTAGTTCCAGGTTGCTATGATTATAGGGAGTTGGGGCATGTGAGGAAGTATTGCCCTCGTCATTATAGAGGTCCAGTGCAGCAGGGAGGCCAGACTATGACTCCCGCACCAGCTGCTACCCTCCACCTCAGCCAGCTCGGGGTGGAGGTTGTATGGGTCGAGGTCGCTAGAGAGGGGGAGGTCAGTCAGGTTGTGATCATGCTCATTTTTATGCATTTCTCACCATACTAGAGGCAGTTGCTTCCGATGCTGTGTTCACAGGTATCGTTTTAGTGTGCCACAGGGATGCTTTAGTGTTTTGATCCTAGTTCTACTTGTTCATATGATATATTTTGCTCGTTATTTGAATAGGCTTTGTCATTCTTTAGTTATGCATGTTCATGTATTTACACCGGTGGGTGATCCTATTATGGTAGACCGTGCATACCGATCATGTGTGGCGACCGTTAGCGGTTATGCGATGAGGGTTGATCTCTTATTGCTCTGCATTGTAGATTTCAACGTGATTTTAGGCATGGATTGGTTGTCACCGTATCACACCATTTTGAATCGTCATGCTAAGATGGTGACGTTGGCGATGCAGGGTTGCCGAGGTTGAAGTGGAGAGCCTCCCTCGATTATGTTCCTAGTAGAGTGATTTCAAATTTAAAGGCTCAAAGAATGGTTGAGAAGGGGTGATTGGCATATCTGGCCTTCGTGAGGGATGTTAGTGCTGATACTCCTACCGTTGAGTCAGTTCTGGTAGTGAGGGACTTCCCAGATGTGTTTCCCATAGACCTTCCGGGCATGCCACTCGACAGGGATATGGATTTTGGTATTGTCCTTGTGCCTGGCACTCAGCCCATCCCTATTCCACCATATCGCATGGCACTAGTGGAGTTGAAGGAGATGGAGGAATAGTTACATGAGTTGCTTGACAAGGGTTTCATCAGGCCTAGTGTGTCACCTTGGGGTACACCAATGCTATTTGTGAAGAAGAAAGATAGTTCTATGAGGATGTGTTGACTATAGGCAGTGGAACAAAGTTATAGTCAATAACATGTATCCACTACCATGTAAGGATGATTATTTGATCAGATTCAGGATGCTCGGGTATTCTCGGAGATCAATTTGAGATCAGGGTATCAATAGTTGAAGATTCGGAATTTTGATATTCCGAAGATGGCTTTCAGGACCCGCTACAGTCACTATGATTTTCTGGTGATGTCTTTTTGGATGACCAATGCCCCATCTGCCTTTATGCACTTGATGAAAAGTGTATTTCAAACCTATCTTGATTCATCCGTCATTGATTTACTTGATGATATATTGGTGTATTCACATATCCGGGAGGATCATGAGTAGCTAGGAGTGTCAATGGACATTTAAAAACCAACCAACCTGACTGAGTTGTACCGTACTGAATAGATTTTTAGGTTTCTTTTAATAAAACCATAGGTTATTATATAAATCTATAACAGTATCGATAATTAGGGTAGGGTTTTTAATTTATGAAAATAAATAGAAAAATACCGAACCGTACTAGATAAATTTATATGTGAAAAAATATATTTATATATTAAGTTTAAAAATAATAAAGCATTAACTATCCTTGGGACTTGGAATTATAAAAATGGTTATAAGCCAACAAGTAATTAAAACTCAAAATCTTAATTCCCAATCCTATTATGCTACTCCTATTTAAACTAATTTTTTTCCAGTATACTCATTAGCAAGACACAATGTATTCTAGCGATTATGAGTAGCAAACTACAATGTATTGAATAGATTTCCTTTCATATGATTTAAATTTATTATTTTTAATATTAAATCTTCCATTGACTTTATTGAGTCCCAGCTTGGTAAATATCTTTTCACTCGTGGGATTTATATTTTCTACATCTTTGTTTGATTTTTTTTTATGTTGATGTAGAATAGTTGGTAGATCTAACTCTATCCATCTTTCATGTTTTCTTAATTCATCACCCTTTGAACAATAAAAATATATAGAGAGTTTTGCTAAGTCCTATAAAAACATGTCTATTAGTGAATTCTATTTCTACTAGTAACTTTTACATGACTTTTAAGAGAAAATACCAAAAATTAACAGAATTGTACCAATACCGCAGAGAAACCGACATGATCGTTGGGACGTATTAAAAAAATATACTTTTAGTTATATATAACCGACCAAACCAACCATTGACACCCCTATGAGCAGCATCTGAGGATCGTGCTCCAATCTTTAAGGGAGAAGAAGCTATATGCTAAATTCTCCAAGTGTGAGTTTTGGCTTTTTTCGCTGGCATTCTTGTATCGTGTGTTATCCAGTGAGGGGATTAAGGTAGATATGTAGAAGATTGAGGCAATTTAGAGTTTTCCCAGACCGTCTTCTACTTCTAAGATCCATAGTTTCCTTGGTTTGGCCAGGTATTATTGCCATTTTTTGGAGGGCTTTTAATCTATAGTAGCCTTATTGACTAGATTGACCCAGAAGGGTTCCCCATTCAGGTGGTCTTATGAGTGTGAGGAGAGCTTTCAGAATCTCAAGACTGCTTTACTACCGCCCCATGTCTAGTTTTACCTTTAGGATTGGTTTCTTGTATAGTCTATTGTGATGCTTCACTGATTGGCGTTGGTTATGTGTTAATGTAGAAGGGTAGCGTGATTTCTTATGCTTCGCGTCAGTTGAAGACCCATGAGAAGAACTACCCAGTACATAATTTGGAGCTGGCAGCCATTGTTCATGCATTGAAGATTTGGAGGCATTATCTTTACAGTGTGTCTTGTGAGGTGTTCACGGATAACAAGCACTTATTCAAGCAAAACGACCTGAACTTGAGGCAACAGAGGTGGTTAGAGCTAATAAAGGATTATGATTACCATTCTTAATCAAGATGCTCGCATACACGGGGAAAAACATCCGAACCACACTCGTATCATCTCTTGTCACGACCTCAATTTCCCTTCATAGGATATCGTGATGGCACCTAGTATCTAAGACTTGGTATGCCTAACATACATGCATAATTTAACTAAGATAATGATAAAACATTCAAAATAACCTATTATCATGAAAAACACTCCGCAACTCAACAGAACAAAATGCTCAAAATCCGGTGATACTAAGTCACAAGCGCTACAAGAGTATACTGAACATCCCTATACAATAATATCTATAAAAAGGGAAAATGAAATAGAACTAGATAGAGGGTGACTTTGAGGAATACGGACGCCGGCAGGTATACCTTGAAGTCTAAGATCCAAGCTCGACTCGCTGGTGTCTGGGCTAGTATTAAGAACAAGGATTGCACAAAAGTATGCGAAGTGTAGTATGAGTACAACACAATGATACCCAGTAAGTATCAAGCCTAACATCGGTAGAGTAGTGACGAGGCCAGGTCAAGACACGTACTGGAATAAATAAGAAAATTGAACATGTATATAAGTCTGGTAGTGTCCCTATGAGTGGAATTTATGGCTCGGTGAGTGGCTGGATGGCTATATGATGAGTATGATGTGACTGCGAGACGTGTTCAGATGGATTGAATGTGATGAGAAGAGTTTTTTTAAGATGTAAAAAGGAAAACAGGGCGCTTGATTTTTTTTGTTGCGACGTATAGACTCAAGTTATGAGTGTATTGGAGGATATTTCATGTTGTTTAACTATGGGACGAATTATGTTCTCGCGCCTTGTTGGTGAGTTCAAACTCGGGAAGATCAAATGATTGCATAGTAGTTGTGGCTGTGAAAAGGTATAAAGAGATATCAGTTTGAGGCTAAGCATGTGAGTTATAACCTATGAGGTAATCTATGGATGTATGATTTTTATGATGTTGTGTAAAAACTTTCTTTTCCACCAGTGGATTATATTTTTTGTGCGATTTGAGTTTAGATCGGTTGTAATAGTTGACCTGACCATCACAATGATGAATACGAGAATTGCAGATGATTTGAGACATTATATGGTCTGTGTTACCTGAGCTTAAGGATGATTTGGTGGAATCTCACTGTGGCATTATGGTAGTAATAAAGTAGGGACATTGTGAATTATCGAATGTTTTATTCTATGGCTTTGAGCCAAATAGGGGTGTCTGCTATCGACAAGGATACTTGTGGATCAGCTATGACTCGCAGAGGTTGGTTTTGAGGATGACTTGACTAAGGAATTTCTGGATGCATGATGTATTACACCTTATAGATATATGAGAGTCTTGGAAATTGTCCGGGATTGTTGTTTGTGATGGATGTAATGTACCAAGAAAGGATTCATTCTATTGATTAGAGGTGTGGATTACTTCTTGGGGTGTTTCGTGCTAATGAGGCACAGGTCGTTCGGCCCGTTTAATCAATGCAATTGTGATTTGATGAGAGTGGATGACTCTCGAGAAGATTCTAATGGATACAATATTTATATGTGGCAATTGAGAATTTTTCGGACGTGTATATAGCTAGAATTTGAAGTTTGCATTGGATGGTGGCGGGAATTACGGTACCTCTATAATATGGATTCTACATTTCAGTATCAGGAAGGTTAAGGAAACGGCTTTAGATTCATAAAAGGTCTCTTCAGAGTGGGTGTCTCAATTGTGGTACTTTTAGGGTGCTTAAGAGGGGATACAATGGCTTATTGGCCTTAGGGCGATGTGGTTTTATGCTAGGATCTCTTATGGTGAGCTTTAGGGTAAGGATCATGGTGTTCTCACAAGGAGAAGTATCAACTTGAGGGTAATTTGGAAGGAGCTCGGAGAAACAGGATAGTTTAGTAGTCGGTTGGATCAGCACATTAGTGGATATGATCGGTTCTTTGGGTACTTATGATGTAGTGAGTTTCTACATGTGTTTTGTGGGAATGATATTGGGTTTTTGGTGACCTGCATGGCTTGACTGAGTTAGAGAGATTCAGTTTTGATGGCTTGGTTATGTGGAAATGGGTTTCGAATAGTTTTCGATGGTTTTTACCACGATTTGAGATGGATATTTCCTACCGGCGTGAGGAACATGTTGTGTATTGTAATTTTCTCCTGCATGATATCATATGGAGTGCTTTCGACTGATCGGGTTTGTTTACCGTGAAAATGGTAATTACAATTAAATTTGATTTTGTGGTTCTACAAATACGTGATTTATTTTAACGCTAGTTGTTAGATGATAGATGCTAAGTGTGAGTCAGGAAATGATATAAAAGCTTTGAAGACAGTGTGCTATGCAAACCGAATGGACGTGAATCGGGATCTCGAGCTGGCATGCGCTGCTCGAGGTCGAACTAAAGAGTCAGATTGGGCATGATTAATGATGAACTAACAGTTCTAAGGACCTTAATGATGGCTCTTTATGATCAATGATTAGTAATAAATGAAGAACAATCAATAAAATACAATAAATGTAAGTAATAAAATCAAGGGAGCGACAGCGGAATGTGTTTAAGTTAAGGAGTAGAGAATGTTCTTGTTCTTGTATTGAATATCATGTGTCTTACAAAATGATAAGGGTCCCCTTTATATATGAGGGGGAATCCCAACATGGTACATGTATAGTTAGTACAAAGAAACGTAGCTGGTACAACTATTTAATTGTCTGGTACATTCCTATACTATTCTTGCAGGCGTTGTCAGCTTTGACCACGTGCCTTGGGAATTTCCTACTTGTCCATGATAGCCACCGATTTGCACCTCCCGGAGATCGAGTATAGGGAACCCTCGGGGTCTAACCTCGAACTGTGCCTCAAGGTTTCTTGAGACAGGCTATGGAGCATCATAATGATCATAAAATCGGACTCTCCGATTTTAGCTGTACACAGCTGTCCTTTGCAGACTTTGTCAGTCCTCATTACGTGTCTTCGATATTCCCTGTCGAGGTGAGTGCTTTAAGGACGAGCCTCGGGCTGTGCTCGATCCCGTCGAGGCCAGTCTTGGAAACGCCATCGAAGCCTTAAAATCGGGCCTCACTGATTTTAATCGTATACAGATAGTCCCCGCAGTTTTAGAATGAAAAGATAAGAAACGATCATGACTTCGAATTTCTCGAACCGCTCGTTATGATGTCATGCTCGTGACGTGAGCATTCCAAGTGACTGAAAACATCTCATTGGTCCTTCTCCCTAGAAGCATTGATTATACCGTCAGTTCATTTTTTCAAAAGGCGTTCATTGTGCCGCCGATCCGTTTCCCCAAAAGCATTGATTGCGTCGTTGATTCGTTTCCCCAAAGGCATTGATTGCGCTGTTGATAACGTTATTATCTCTCTATAAATGGGGGGTTTCTTGAGCCAAGACTTCACTCAATCTTTCTTCACTAGCCTTTGGCCCTTTCCCTTTTCTACATCCTCCTCCAAACTCCTATTTTTATGATTCAAACTCGAGACCCTAAGGTCATAAGGTAGCAACTTTGTCAGTCATGCCATGGCTCTTTCTCAAAGCTTTTCATCACTGAGTGGGATTATACTGAGTTGTTGTTGTTGTTGTTGTTGGCTCGAAATAATGAGGGAAGGGCCTCAAATTCTTCCTATATCAGAAGATATGTGGACCGTGAACCGCTGCTTATCTCTCTTAATTTCATCCTGGTGTGGCGCCTCATTCCTTTTGCTTACCAAGGAGTGAGGTGGCATCATCTACTAACTTTTGTATCCCACACCGGTGCAATGTCTCAAGAAGTGGCTTAACAATAGTAGTGCTGACGAGACCCATACTCGCCAAATTTTCACCAAGCCACAATTTTCATTGCTTGTTAAAAGCTTTTGGTCTTTGATAGGCTATAGCTTCTTCGGAGGAGATTCTCGAACATGTCGCTCTAAAGATCGAAATGGAGTCTCCGAGGAAACGGTTCTCGCAGATATCGCTCCTGAAGATATACCCTTGAAGTAGATTAGGCCTTGTAGCTATTGTTCTTTGCTTCTTTGTTTCTGTTTAAGGACCCCTCGTGGGCTTTTGTAATCATCATTTATTAATACAAAAGTTTCTTTAATTTGCCTTCGACTTGTGCTGAACTCCATTTTGCTTTCGTTTGTGAAAAATCCAAGTGTATGATATTATCGATCGGTCCGAATACTGGACCCGGACATAGTAATCCCTTTGGTTCTCGATTGGTTAATATGATATTCCTTGAAACTCTTTGTCATCCCTCAAACTAAGCCTGGATTGGTCTGATACAAACTTAGGTCGTCGGGACTTCTGAGTCCGAATTGAGTGAGAACAGGGTCTCGACTTTCTTTAAAGATTAGCCTTTTTAGGCCTCGCTGATAGTCCTCGAGGGAGAGTTTGCTTGATCATCTGAAAATAAAGATAGCCCTTAGGGCTTTACAAATAGTCCCCGAGCGAGAACTGGCTTGAACTCAGGGAGACCTTGGGCTTAACAGTCGAGCGAGCGTTGGCTTGAACTCGAAGTAGAGATATCCCTAAGGCTTTATGAATATTCCCCGAGTAAGAACTGGTCGAACTCGGGTAGCCCTTGGGCTTAATAGTCGAGTGAGTGTTTGCTCGAACACGAAGTAGAGATAGCCCTGGGGCTTAATGAATAGTCCCCAAGTGAGAACTGGCTCGAACTCGGGTATCCCTTAGGCTTAATAGTCGAGCAAGCGTTTTCTCGAACTCAAAGTAGAGATAGCCCTGAGGCTTTATGAATAGTCCTCGAGTGAGAACTGGCTCGAACTCGGATAGCCCTTGGGCTTAATAGTCGAGCGAGCGTTTGGTCGAACTCGAAGTAGAGATAGCCCTGAGGCTTTATGAATAGTCCCCGAGTGAGAACTAGCTCGAACTCGGGTAGCCCATGGGCTTAATAGTCGAACGAGCGGTTGCTCGCCTAAGTTTTCATCTCCCTTCCCTTGCTTCACCATAGCTATGGCTGCTACGCCCAGATCCATTCACCAAGAAGAGGAAAGTTCCGCCTCTGTTTCCCGCCCGGTCGATGGTACACCGCCGGCGTCCGGTGAGCTAACCTCAAGATGCTTTGTCTCGAGGAGGGACTTTATATTAGAGAGACCTCCCCCAGGGTCATTGGGAGCATGGATCGAGGTTCATCTCATCAATAGGAGAGGAACACCTTGAGGCAGTTAGGTGAGACTGCGGATGGGGAGAAAAGGTGGTACTGCAGGTACCTTCCCCAGAAAAGAGCATCATGGCTCATGTGGAGGGGTTTTTGAACATATACACGTACTCCTTTACATTGGGCCCTCTCGATAGAGTCGTGCTCAAGTTTTATAGAAGATATCGGGTTACCCTGGCACAGGTTCACCCATCATTTTGGAGGATAGTGTTGATGATAAGGTTCTTTGCAGATAAAGTCGCGCTCGAGCTTACCCTCAGCCATCTTATTAGATTGTACCGGCCCTTGCATTACTGAGGCCTGATTATTCTACAGACGTCGATCCACCCGGCCCTTTGTTGCCAGTGATGAAGAAGACGGGGACCGAGGGTGGATGAGTCGATTTTTTCGAGTGCGGACTGTTGATATTATTCCCGTAGAGTTCCTGCCATTCCCTGTGAAATGGAATTTCACACGTAAGTGGTACACTTGTGCTTTTGTCATTTTCGTTCATAGTGGAGGCAGACTCCGTAAAGGTGTTTTCTTTCCCTTTCTGCAGCAATCCCGTGGTTGCCATACGAGGTCCCCGATCTGGCGGATTGAACTCGGAAATTGGCAGCTTGCTCGACCTACGATTAGCGTAAGTGGTGAGACCTGCTGAAGGGTAGATGGGAGGCAAAACACCACGGTGAGTACCGTATGATTCTTCACTCTAAGGAATATTTCCCTCTGTGTTTCCTAACCTCTTTACTGTAGGCGTTGGAGAATTTTCTGAGGTGAGACCATGCCCCCTCGGAGAGGAGGGAGGATCATTGGTTTCGGTGCCAAAGTGCGATAACAAGCGTAAGGAATCCTCGGTAGGCGAGGAGGTGTATAGTGTGGCAGGGTCTGCCCGGAGGCATAAAGGAGATGTAACCGTTGAGGTAGATGATGTACCTATCGACCATTGTGCGAACATTGGTGCAACAGAAGGGAGCGACCACACATCGATAGCTCGAGCCAAGAGACCTCTCGAGGCAACTAAGCTTGCAATACCCGTGGTTTCTAGCCTCGGGGGAGTGGCTCCTCTTTTGCCACCGTTTTCTTCCGTGGTCAAAGGCACTTCGAGGGACAGGGATCTTTCGCCGCTATCTCCCCCTCCCATCGAAGGTACTTCGAGGGATACAGGTTTTTTACCGCCGTCTTTTTCTCCCGTCTATGGTATTTCTAGGGATCTTCGAGGCCAGGGGCTGCCTAAATCAAGCGGGGTCTCGAGCGATCATATCCTCATACAGAGCGGTTCAACTGGGGCCGATGAGACCAGGCCAGTAGATGTACGCTCAACTTTTGAGGAGGCTCAACGGCTCTATTCTGTGGTGAGTTTTGGTTGACTTTGTTGGTTTTTCAATTTTGCATTTTCGTTTTCTCATTGAGTTTCTTTCTCATAGGCCTTTGACGAACTCAAGTTCGAGTTGCTCCGCCGTGAAGTCAGGTCTGCGGAAAGCCTTGGACGGGGAGAAATCCCTCAGGCTTCTTTGTGATAAAAGGGCGAAGGAGTTGATACATCTTCAGTACGAGATGAATCGAAGCCAGAACTACGAAGACCACCTCGAGATACAGGTAACCTTTAGTTCGAGGGGATGCATGTTTCTTCTTCTATTCACGGAGATTAATATTTTGATACTTCAGTTGTAGAGAAAGACGGAGGGCCTAGAATGCCTTTGGGGCAGAGTTGGTCAGGCCTACTATGAGTGTAATGAGCTAAAGGCTCAGATAGATGTCCAAGTTGCGGCCAAGAAGAATGCTTTGGCCATGGCCTCTACTCTCGAGGTGCAGCTCTGGATTGCTCGTGAAAGCAGCTCGGTCCAGACGAGTAGGATTGTAAGGCTCGAGTCTGACCTTTTGAAGACGAAGGCCGAGGTTGTGGACGCCTGGGCTGAAGCTGAAGAGATTCGAGCTAAGGCTGATAAGGAAGTGGTCGTCTATTTAAAAGATACTGCCGACACTCGAGCTGAGTTGAGAGGGCTTCCGATTGGGAGTTCATATCCCGGAGGGAAACCCTCGAGGAGATCCATGCTAGGGGCTTCAATCTCTCAAAAGAGATTGAGCAGGCCAAGGCGGATTAATATGACGCTAAGTTCCTCGTATCCGATGCCGAAGATAATGAGGAAGAGGCCGATGGATCCGTAGTCCCTGAGGGTAAAGTAGACTAGGGTTTTCCTTTCTGATTCTGCGTATAATGCTCTTGGAGAACATTGTAAATCAAGCCTTGTATTATTTCATATATACATATAAAAAGAAGCCTTTCGGTTTTCCACTTATGGAGGTCTTACACTGTTGATAATGCCTCATGGAGGTCATACAGTTTTTAGCATTGCCACATGGAGGGCTTTCGGGCTCGAGGCTGCCCTCTTGGGGTCTTATGGTCTCGAGTTTTTGATAGCTCGATTGGGTGATAGTCGTAGACAGTCCCCAAGACGTCGAATGTTTTTGGCTCTGGAGTCGTTCTTTGTAAACTTTGATGTTGCCTCATTGAGGGCTTACGAGCTTGATGTTTCCGGCCCGGAGGTCTTATGGCTTCGAGTTTTTGATGTCAGTTCCTGAGTGTTCGGGAAATTTCTAGCCCTGGGCCATTTCTTGTAAAAATAGCAAACTTCTTTGAAGCGCGAAGTGTTTTGATGGTAAAAGGTACTCCTTTGATTACTTGGTACAAGTATACATAACGCGAAGTGTTTTGATGGTAAAAGATACTCCTTTGATTACTTGGTACAAGTATACATGTTTTCGTCGTCGAGGGTCCAATTATTCTATGCGGACACGGTTCATTTGACCGTTTGGCCCGATACATCATTTTTCTATCGAGACCCCCTTTGGCGCATCCTGATTTCTCCAGGGAGGTGATCTCCCGGGGGGATGCCCCCCCCCAGTATTCGAGGTTGATTGAATAGAAGCCTTGAATACTTGTTAAGTTCTCCTTAGGTAGCATATAGATATTGCTTCGCTAAAAACCTTGCCGGTAAAACCCTTCCTGGGATAAAATCTGATCGAAGGAAAAGAGTGCAACGCATGCTTTAAAACCTAAGGTCTTTAGGCTGGAAGGTGCTTTGATATTTCTTATCGGACACCTGCACACCGGTTAGTGTAAGACATAAATAGAAAGGGAGACGGTTATACCTTAGTAGTAATGGCGCTTTGAGCCTCGATATGCTTCAACTGCTCGCTCCGGGGATGCGGTACGGTCCTTTGCTCATTCATTCGGGTGTAGCTGAGAATGTAGCTTGTGATTGCTACTTCGTTGTTTGCTTATCCTTTGGCTCCTTCGATATTGAAGGTGTCGATGCCGGTGCCACATCGTGCACCGCAAACATCTCTCTTGCTGTATTATGCTCCCCGTATACAGTTTTTATTCCGTCCTTCGTTGGAAATTTTATCATTTGATGAAGGATTGATGGTACTGCTCTCATGCAGTGTATCCACGGCCTTCCGAGCAAGGCATTGTACCTCATGTCTCCTTCGATGACATGAAACTTGACATTTTGGGTTGTGCCGGCCACATTGACCGGGAGGGTGATCTCCCCTTTCGTTGTCTAGCTCGCCATGTTGAATCCGTTGAGGACTTGGGAGGCGGGCACGATCTGGTCGAGCAGTCCGAGCTGCTCCACCACCCTCGAACTGATAATGTTGGCCAAGCTACCTGGATCCACAAGCACACGTTTAATTTGAGATGTATTAACAAGAAAAGAAATTACCAATGCAACGTTATGAGGCTGAGACAGGGCCTCGACGTCCTCTTCACTGAATGTGAGAGCATCCTTGGGTATGTAACCTCGAGTTCGCTTCTCCCTGGTGATGGATATTTTTGTTCGTTTGACAATGGGTTCTTGTGGGATGTCGATTCCTCCAAAGATCATTTGGATGACATGTTGTGGCTCTTCTGTTTCATTTTTCCTGTTCGCCTCTCTTTCCAGAAATTGACTTTTGGCTCGGTCGCTGAGGAACTCTCGGAGGCGCCCTTTGTTGATTAGTCGGGCTACTTCTTCTCAGAGCTTTCTGCAATCTTCAGTCCTATGACTATGTGTGCTGTGAACTTCGCACAATAGATTAGGGTTCCTTTGGGACGGATCTAATAGTATGGGTTTTGGCCACCTGGTGTCTTTGATTTTACCTATGGCTGATACGATGTCCGAAACATCAGTGTTGAATTTTTACTCAGATAATCGGGGTGCCTCCGTCGGTCCTGCGTGTCTGTCGAATCCGGCTCTACTCACGAGTCCCCGAGGTTCTGACCTCGATCTACCTTTCGGTCGTTTCGGGGTATGTTATGCTTTGGGGCGTTTCTTCGATCTTCAGTGTATGGTTGGTACCTTTCCTTGTTTGGCCTTTGTCCCTTTGCTAGAATTCTGCTAGGATATACTGAGCCCGAGGGAGCTCCTAGTTGGTCGTCCTCGACCCTAATCTTTGATTGATACCGGTTGTGGACATCCGCCCAAGTCACGGCGAGATATTCAACCATGTTCTGCTTTAGCTATTTCGAAGCTATCGAGCTTCGTTCGTTCAAACCTTGGGTGAAGGCCTGCACTGCCCAGTCATCGGAGACTGGTGGTAATTCCATTCGCTCCATTTGAAAGCGAGATACAAACTCCCGTAGCATCTCGTTTTCTCTCTGTTTTATTTTGAAGACATCGGATTTCCTTGTAGCAACCTTGATGGCACCAACATGTGCCTTTATAAAAGAATCTGCCAGCAAGGAAAATGAGTCTATCGAATTCAGGGATAGATTGTGATACCATATCATGGCCCCTTTTGAATGTGTGTCTCTGAATTTTTTCAGCAGGACAGATTCAATCCCACCGTCTTTCAGGTCATTTCCCTTTCCAGCACTAGTGTAAGCAGTGATGTGTCGTTGGGGTCCGAGGTTCCGTTGTACTTCGGGAGATCGAGCATTCTGAATTTCTTCGGGATGGGCTTTGGAGCAGCACTCGATGGGAATGGATTTTGTACAAATTTCTTTGAATCTACACCCTTCAGAATCGGGGGTGCGCCCGGGATCTGATCGACCCTTGAATTGTAGGTCTCCACCTTTTTGTCATTAGCTTCTATCTTCTATTCACCCGATTCAATCCTCTTTGTGAGTTCCTCGAGCATCTTCATAATAGCAGGGTCGGCTGCTAACCCGTTGTTGCTCAATCTTTCCGGTACATGTTCGGCTCGAGGAGCCATTTCCGGTGCCGCTGTGCTTGGAGTTTTTTGGTGGCTTTGCAGTTGAGCAATCGCCAGCTGTTGTGCCTGCAACATCTCAAAATGACGTGAAGGCTAACCTTTCGTTCCTCCCGATCTGGGGTTCTCTAAACTTCTTGTTGGTTTTCTTGGCGTATACTCCTGTTAGTACGGGAGCTTATATCGACGTGTTGGGCGTTGCGTGAGCCCACATCCACGGGGATTGGTTCTGGTGCTTCCTCAGGGTTTTGCTGTGGTACACCGGCGCCTGGAACAGCTACACCATTCTCTCCATGGTCCTCAGGACCGTTGTTTTCATGTGCATTTACTGAGTTTAGCCCCACGGTGGGCGCCAAACTGTTTACCTTTAAAATGGTAATTACAATTAAATTTGAGTTTGTGATTCTAAAAATATGTGATTTATTTTAATGCTAGTTGTTAGATGATAGATGCTAAGTGTGAGTCAGGAAAATGAGATAAGAGCTTTGAAGATATTGTGTTATGCAAATCGAATGGCCGTGAATCGAGATCTCGAGCTAGCCTGCGCTAGGCGTCGAGGTCGAACTAAAGCATTAGATTAGGGATGGTCGACGAAGAACTAACAGTTCTAAGGACCTTGATGATGGCTCTTTATGATCAATGATGAGTAA
Source organism: Nicotiana attenuata (assembly GCF_001879085.1). Lineage (NCBI taxonomy): Eukaryota > Viridiplantae > Streptophyta > Magnoliopsida > Solanales > Solanaceae > Nicotiana > Nicotiana attenuata. The sequence continues at coordinate 215,300 of NW_017671003.1, forward strand.
TAAATGAAGAACAATCAATAAAACACAATAAATGTAAGCAATAAAATCAAGGGAGCGACAACGGAATGTGTTTAAGTTATGGAGCAGAGAATGTTCTTGTTGTTGTATTGAATATCATGTGTCTTTGAAAATGATAAGGGTCCCCTTTATATAAGAGGGGGAATCCCAACATGGTACATGTATTATTAATACAATGAAACGTAGCTGGTACAGCTATTTAATAGTCTGGTACAGACCTATACTATTCTTGCAGGCGTTGTCAGCTTTGACCACGTGCCTTGGAAATTTCTTGCTTGTCCATGATAGCCACCGATTTGCACCGCCCCGAGATCGAGCATAGCGAACCCTCGGGGTTTGACCTTGAATTGTGCCTCGAGGTTTCTGGAGACAGGCTATGGAGCGTCATAATGATCATAAAATCGGACTCTCCGATTTTAGCCGTACACAGCTGTCCTTTGCAAGCTTTGTCAGTCCTCATCACGTGTCTTTGTTATGCCCTACCGAGGCGAGTGCTTCAAGGACGAGCATCGGGCTGTGCTTCGATCCCGTCGAGGCCGGTCTTGGAAACGCCATCGAAGCCTTAAAATCGGGCCTCATTGATTTTAATCGTATACAGGGTTGTATTCTGATTGTGACTTAGAGTTGATTATGAGTTTCTCGTACTTTTTATATGATGGCATGATAGATGTGGTGTGTTGTGTGGGATTGATATTTTCATATGTATGGTCACGGTTATATTTTGAAGGGAAGGTTATGAATTCTTAGGCAACATGGATGATTTTAGATGACCAGATGAATAATATTACTACTTAGAACTGCCTGAGTAGAGTGTACATTCACAAGAGGTACTGTGTTTTGAATTGCGGATGCTTCACTGGTATTACGATACTCGCATGGTTGATCAACTATAAATATTCAAATTTTTCTATATGGCACGGAAGAAATATAGAAGTATTTCTTACTAGATGATCGTGCATAAGAGGTGTGCTAGACATTCGGGCGGTGGAGCTGAGATCAGATAAGGTAACTCGTGTCTTCTATGGATTTGGAGACTCGGAGTTCTCAAACGCAGACGTTTTTGTGGTTATGGACTGTGAATATGTGGCCAAAGCTAGCCAAATGATGGTATGCATTATGTTTAGGTCATTGTGGACTTTTAGAGGGTTTTTTATCTATTTGCGGATGACCAGAGTTGATTTGGTTGCCCACGAGTAGGCCCAATAAGGATGTGTATTCTACACCAGGTCAGATTTGATGACTCAGAACTATTTGTACTGAGTGGTGTGGCATTCGGTTAGAGTTGAGTTTGTTAGTGTTCGGATATGTTCGATGAGTTACTCTTCTATGCTACGAGGATTTTTGATTTATTGGTTATGTGCACACGTGATGCAATTCTATTTGGGCCTTGCATCGTAATTCGAGTGACATGGTTATTGGGGTGTTGAATGGTTGATTGCGCATTGGTTATGTTCCTTTCGGGTAATGTCGAATTGCGCATGGTCATTGATTTTGAGCATGGTGGCTTGAGGTATTTCATGGGATCGGCGTTTGGATGGATCACGTATAGTTGCTGGGTTATGATAGAATATGATCCTTGTGATAGATTCGTGTGTCATGGTTCTACTACATATGAAGGGTTTGTAGCATTGCAGTTGTGGTGGCACTTGTTGAACTTGCGGGATGGTTCTCTCGTTTGAGTCTTTTTCCATGATTGAATACATATGGGTTGTTGCTTATTGGTGCACGAATTGCACGGGATGTGGCTTTAGGTTGTATTGATGTGGCATGTAACTAGAGTGGTTGTGTGATGAGATGAGGTCATTGGACCTAGGATGGTAACAATTGGATTTTATTGCAGCATGTATGAAGGAATAATGTCGGAAGTCGGCCTAGGATTTGGCTTAAGTTCTTTCCAGACAAGATAGAACTCCATGACTTGTTGATATGATAAAGTGGTTATGAGTTTATGCATGTTTCTTTCATCATCGGCAGTGTACAAATGTTTTTGAACGAGGTTTTGTTTGATATGAGGTTTATCACCTGTACCAGGTTTATTTTAAGCAGTTATTGTGGTCGGGAGTTATTGCTACGAGTATGCGAGTTACGTGGTATATCATGTAATTATATCTTGGGTTATGGTTATGGCTTGATACAGCTTATTCAGACTTATACAGTGTGTAGATGGAAGATTTGGGTCTTATAGGAAGTCCCGGATGTTGCAAATTGGATTCTGTGGTTTACAGGCTAAGGTTGAAGTAATGACTTCGGTTATGTGGTGTTGTCAGGACTATATGGAATAGGGTGACGTGGGATCACCCCTGGGTATTTTCATGGTAAGGTTACATGGCAGTTTGATGGCTTGGGAATGACTCTCGGCACGTTCGAGGACGAATGTATGTTTAAGATGGGGAGAATGTAACAACACGGTCGGTTGTTTTTAGCACCAGCATTCCGTTCAGCAATTTGGAGTCTCGATCAGCTTCATATGATGTATTATAACTTGTGTGTATCGTCGATTTTGGTTTTCAGGTGATGCGGAGTTTGATTTGGAAGAATGAATTTCATGTTCAAAGCTTTAAGTTGGAAGAGTTAACCAAACTTGACTGTTAGTATTTGACCTCGGATTGGAGTTTTGATGGTTCCTTCAGGTCCGGATGGTGATTTTGAGACTCAGGCATATGCCCGGATTTGCATTTGGATATTCCTAGAAGGTTTCGGCTCTAATTAGCGAAAGTTTGAATTTTTGGAAAGTTCATAATATTGACCCAGAGTTGACTTTTAGGATATTGAATTCATATTATTGTTTCGAGAATCGGAATAGCTTTGTTATATCATTTGGGACTTGTGTGAAAATTTTGAGTTTATTACGGGTTGATTTGATATGTTTCGACGCGAGTTTTGTAAGTTGGAAGTTCAAAGTTCATTCAAGTTTGAATTGAGGTGTCAGTCATCGTTTCGATTTTGTTATGTGTGATTTGACACGTGGAGTAGGTCTGTATTATGTTACGGGACTTGTTCCTATATTCGGACGGGGTCCCGAGGGGCCCGGGGGAGTTTCAGACGAGGTTCGGACCATTTCGTCGCATGTTGCAATTAGCTAAGGCTGCTGGTTCTGGTGTGGCCGCAGCTGCGGTCAATTGGTCACACAAGCGACTTCGCAGATGCGGGGTTTTCCTTTGCATAAGTGAAAAGGGCAGCTGGGCGTGAAGGCCGCAGAAACAGGATTTGTTCCGCACCCGCGACATCACAAAAGCAGAGGGTTAGGCCGCAGAAGCGTGATTCGTCGTAGCAGCGAAAGCAATGGTCGAACCTGCGTGTTCGCAGAAGCGAAATTTGTTCTGTTGGTGTGATAGGCGAATTCCAATGATTCTCCGCAAAAGCACAATCACAAGCGACGCCACGGAAGCACAAATCTGTTCGCAAATGCAAACATTCCTGGGCAGAACATATATTTCAGGGAGTTGGTGGTTTTTCATCATTTTCGGATTTTTGAGCTCGGTTTGGCTGACTTGAGAGAGGAATTTCACCATGTGAATTGGGGTATGAATTCTTGATTCACTTTTAAATATATTTCATGAATCTATCCTTATTTTTGGCATTTGGTTGATGATTTCAAAAGAGAAATTTGGGTTTTTACTAAAGTATCATAGAATTAATTTTTGAGTTTTGAACGTCGATTCGGAGTCGGATTTGAGTAAAACTAGTATTGTTGGACTCATAATTGAACGGGTTTTCGGGTTAGTGAGTTTTGTCGGGTTTCGAGGTGCGGGGCCGGGTTTGACTTTTTGGTTGACTTTGGGGTTTTGATTAAAGATTCTACCTCTATCATTTGGAATTGTTTCCTTAGGCATTATTTGATGTATTCGAGTTGCTTTTGACTAGTTTTCAAGCCGTTCGGAGGTCGGTACGCGTGAGATGGCAGTTTTGGAGCATCGTTTCGCTTGCTCGATGTTTGTTTGGCTTGTTCGAGGTAAGTAACTCTTCTAAACTTGGTACTGAGGGTATGAACCCCTGAAGATAAGTGTTATGTGTTTGGTGTTGAGGTGAAGCACATGGTAGGGACGGGTGTGTGGGTGTGCACCGTGTGAATTGTGACTTGGTTATTTCTGTGGTACTGTGTTGTTACCTAATCTTATTTGTATCCATGAAATCTCTATTTGCTAGAGTAATTGGGTTGTGATCCGTGATAGAAACCATGTCTAGGCTATGCTTATTCTATTGGGACCCACTAAGGTCATCCCTATTGTTGAGTTATTTGTTTACATTGCAATTACATACTTAGTCATATGCATTCCTTTGCATAACATATCTCAGTCTCTAATACCATTTATTAATATATCACATCATCATTTTGGACTGATTTTCTTGACATTATGAGCAAGAGAGACTGGAGAGATAGATGACTGAGTGAGACCGAGGGCCTGATTGTGAGGATATTGATACTATAGCACGTGAGTTGTCTGTGTAGCACGTGAGTTGTTCGTGCGGACCCAGATATTGATACTATAGCATGTGAGTTGTCCATGCAGCACGTGAGTTGTCCGTGCGGATCCAGATATTCATACTGTAGCATGTGAGTTGTCATTGATTGGCTTATTATAGAGCTTGGGCTGGATCTGCCCCTCCGGAGTCTGCACACCGACAGTGAGCGTAGTTGTTATTGATTTATTTGGGATGGATCTGCCTTGTTCAGTGCTGAGTGACTGAGTGATTGAGCATGATGAGTAGAAAGTGTGAGATAGTGAGATTGAGTACTATGAGAGCGTGAGTACGTGAGTTCGTCACTTTGACGCATTGCATTTGACATGCATACTTGACATACAGGCATAGAGATGCATTTCCTCATGCTACGCGGTTTTGGTGACATTCATGATTCACGTGCACATTTACTTGTAGGCATAGAGATGTACTTTTCTCATGTCATCTAATAATAAGACTTCTTAACTATTGTTTAAATTTTTTGGGAAAGACAACAGTTTTCAAACTTACTCAAATTTTTGGTGTTTCCGGAGAAAGATTTGGGATTTACTATTATACTTGTAAAGTTTGCCTATTTTTTGTAATTGTGAACGAGCTGAGCATCATATCTCTGAGTTATTTCTTGTACCATTGTTATTATATTGTTATGAACTATTGTTGGTTATTGGAGTTGGACTCTGACCCTTGTCTCAGCTCGTCACTTTCAACCTAAAGTTAGGTTTGTTACTTATTGAGTACATGGGATCAGATGTACTCATACTACACTTCTGCACCCTACGTCCAGATGTTGGATGTTGATGTTGTTGTGTACGACGGAAGCATGATTTGAAGATGTACCTGTGTTCCTGTTATGTCTATTACATGTCCTTGGTAGCATTAGATTCGAATTCTTTTTATTTACATTTCAAACATATGTTGTAATTATTTTAATTCAATATTGTAAAAATCTAAGTCTTAGTGGCTCATGACTTGTACTACTGGTCCTTGGGAATTCATTGTATAAAAATTCAGTTATAATATCATTATTTCTCTTCGTAAATCTCATTTGAATTGGATAGTTGTTAATTGGCTTACCTAGAGGGTTGGGTTAGGTTCCATCACGGCTAGTTGGGTTTTGGGTCATGACATATGGAAACTCAATTAAGGGCATGAAAGGAATTTATAATAGCTAAAACCGCTCAACTACCACATTTAGCCCGTGCACACACTTATCACCTTCCGTACACGGCTTCCACATACCACAATTAACACAAAACAACACCAATTCTAAGGGGTAATTCCCCCACACAAAGTTAGGCAAGACACTTATTATAATGACCCGACTAGTCGCTTTGATTTTTAGATTCCCATTCCCCTAAATAAGACTCCCCGTATGTGCTTTTACTATTTTAAGACTTGCGGGGATGGTTAGTTCGGGTTCGGAAGGGTTTGGGTTGAAATCGGAACATTTAGTTCCTTAATATTGCCTTAGAAGGGTTAAGTTTGACTTGGGTCAACCTTTTTAGTAAATGACCTCAGAATCAGGATTTTACGGTGTCAATAGGTTCGTATGTTGATTTGGACTTGAAAGTATGTTCAGATCGGGTTTCGGATGACCCGGGTGCGTTTCGGCGCTTAATACTGGAAGTTGGTGCAGAAGGTTTTCAAGTTCTTTAAATTTGGTTTGAGGTAGGATATGGTGTTATCAAGGTCCGATTAGGATTTCGAGCCTTGGAATAGTTTTATATGGTGATTTGTGACTTTCACGCAAAATTTGGTGTCATTTCGAGTAGATTAAGTGTGATTCGGCGCGTGCAGAGCAAGTTAGAAGAACTTGAAGTTCATAAGTTGAATTGATTTTGTTTGGAGTGTGATTTGGTTTTGATGTTGTTTTACGCGTTCTGAGGGTTCAAGTGAGTCCGTTTTATGTTTACGAACTTGTTAGTATGTTTTGTCGAGGCCCTGGGGCCTCCATGTAGGATTCGAAGGGTCGACGGAGCTTGATTTCTCTTTGGAGAAGAGCTGAAGGTGGCTAGCATCTGGTGTGTTCGCACCTGCAGTGGGAATGACTGCAGGAGAGGCTCCACCGGTGCGGCATCTCGTTCGCAGAAGCAGAATGGAGGGGATTCAGCAAGGTCCGCAGAAGCGAAGGATTTCCAAAGAAGCGAACTCGCTTCTACAATGAAGGGGTCTGCAGATGCGGAGAGAGGCAGCCTGGCCATGGTCGCAGGTGCGCGAGGCGAGCCGCAGATGCGAGACTTTTACACAGGTGCGGCTGTTCGTGGCTCGTGCGTGTTTCACAAATGCGGACAATCGACCACAGGAGTTGTCCTGCAGAAGCGTAGATTCTTCCGCAGGTGCGAGAACCACTTGGAGGCAGTGAAGTGCATTTATATCGAGGCTTAGGCTATTTTGGCTCATTTCTTTCATCTATTGGGCGATTTTGGAGCACTTTGAAGAGGGGTTTTCACCTAGCACTTTGAGGTAAGTAATTTCTATATAGGATGTGTTTAATACGTGCATTTTGTGTAGATTCTTAGCACATAAAGTGTAGAAATTGTGGGTTTAGTTGAAAAACCTAGGTTTTGATAATAATGAGATTTAACCTCAAAAATGATTATGGAATTGGGTGAAAATTATATTTTGAGTTCGAGAGGTTGTGGGTAACATTTATCTTCAAAAATATGTGGAATTCGGGCACGTGGGCCTGGGGTGAATTTTAAGAATCTTCCAATTTGGATTGGGTAATTACTCTAATAGCTAAATTATTAACTTTTGAGTGTATGTTGAATAATTTATATAATATTCGGCTAGCTTCGGATCGTTCGGCACCAAGTTGAGGCCTTAGAGTGAATTTGTGGGTCGGAAAGTGAGCTTTGAGACGAGGTAAGTCTCTTGCCTAACCATGTAAGAGGGAATTTACCCCTAGGTGTTTTAAATTACTATTTTCTACGCACGAGGTGACGAGAGTCCGAGCGTAGATACTAATTATGCTTAATTCTAGGTAGTTTTAGGACCCAAATCATGAAATACTTGTATTATTTGCACTCTACTTGTTATTTTAAGTGCCTAAATTTTATTGAAACTTGATAAAGGATTCGTAAAGACCGAATTTCACTTACATTGAGTTCTGGCGAGTTACTTGACCATTAATGGAAATTGTGCTTCCGTGGGTATTAGTCTTGTAATAGCTTTCGAATCGGATATTGATAGAGTATTCTCTCTTCTTGTGGAACAGGCCGAACGCCTCGGCCGTATAATATATGCATCTACGGTTCGTGCCGCTCGACCCTCGGCAGTGTACATATTATTCTGGATCGGGCTATACGACCTCGGCATAAATTGTGCGTGTTAATGCTTGGAGCCAGAATACACTTGATATTACTTTTTATGAATTGAGGGGTTATAACTTATTTATTGGCCCGAATTTTATATGGAGTTAGTATGTATTAGTTGAAGATTTATTAGGATTTACTATCAGTTAAAGAATCATTTATTCATTGCTTGCTAATGTGTTATTATTATTATTATTATTATTATTATTATTATTATTATTATTATTATTATTATTATTATTATTATTACTATTATTATTATTATTATTATTATTATTATTATTATTATTCACATATCTCATGCCTATTTAAAATTCTTGTATTTTATTGTTGGCCCATAGTAAGTGTCGATGTGGACCCCTCTTCACTACTTCTTCGATGTTAGACTCGATACTTACTAGGTACATGTTATTTATATACTGACCTACACATTTGCACTAATCGTGTAGGATTTGAGGCAGGTGCATCAAGCAGTCCGTCAGGTGCGCACCCCATTACCTCGAGGCTTAGTGGTGAGCTGCTTTCTAATTCCGTTCGGCAGCACCTGGAGTCTCTATTTTGTATTTACTTTATGTCTACTCTATTTCAGACAATAGTTTAGTGTTTTGTATATTCTACTAGTTGCTCATACGCTTGTGACACCGGGTCTTGGAAACATGCTAGTAGACATTTGATGGTTTTTTTGGGTATTTATATCACTGTACTTGCTCCTTTATGAGCTTACGCTTACTTTATTAAATCTTCCACTTCTTATTTGCTTAATAAATACAAATCATCTACTTTAAAATTATTAAAAAGAATAAATACATGGCTAGTTCACGCGTTAGCTTGCCTGGCGGCGACGTTGCGGAAAAATCCATCGCAGGTGCGGTTCCCACTAAGGCTCTGAAATCTTGCACCTGCAGAAACCCTAAGCGTATCTGCGCTTACACATCTGCGGGAGTCTATCTGCTTCTGCGCGTCCGCTTCTACGCATCATAGACCGCACCTATGGTCCCATCTAGCCAAGCTAATCTTCGCTTTTGCAGCTCATAAGGCCGCTCCTGCGGTGCCGCACCTTTGGCCCAAAGTGCGCAGGTGCAATTGCACCAGAACCTCAGCACCTTTAGCATTCCATTAAGTCAAAAATTATTCTGATTTCAATCCCATTCATCCCCGGGACCCCGTCCGAATATACCAACAAGTTCCAAAACATATGATGGACCTACTAGAGTCCTAAAATCATCAACCAACATCGATTCTACAAATCGCAACCTAATTCAAGTCTATTAAAACTATGAACATCCGACTTCCAAAACTAACACCAATTCATACCAAAACAACTCGTATTGACCTCAAATTTTGCATACCAGTCATAAATGGCATAACAGACTTAGTCCAACTTTTGTAATCAAAATCCGACCTCGATATCAATAAAGTCAACTCCCGGTCAAACTTCTCAACCTTTCAAACCTTCAACTATCAAACTTTTGCCAATTCAAGCCGAAATGACCTACGGACCTCCAAATCAATATACGGACATGCTCCTAAGTCCAAAATCACCATACGAAACTGTCAGAATAGTCAAAACTCCATTCTGGATCCGTCTACACAAAAGTCAAACTCCGGTCAACTCTTTCAACTTAAGCCTCCAACTAGGGACTATGTGTCCCATTTCGCTCCGAAACTCACCCGAAACAAAAACCAATTACCCAGCAAGTCACATAACGATAATATAACATAAAGGAGGCAATAAATAGGGGAACGGGGCTAAAATAATCAAAACGACCGGTCGAGTCGTTACATCTCCACAACTTGTTGGCTCCCAACTAATATCGAATGGCCGACGTTACGTATGAATGAGTAGGAAGGAACTGAAGACATAAGCTTCAGCCGAAATCAAATCGCACGACAAGGAATCTAGAAAAGGGAACTTCTCTTAATAGTCATGTAGTCTCTCGAATATAAGTACATATGTCTCCATACTGATCCTCAAGACTCTACTAGACTTGCTCATGACTCGTTTGACCTAAGTGAACCTAGAGCTCTAATACCAAACTATCACGATACAAATCTCATGATAGGTCGTGATGGCACCCAACTATGTTGTTAGGAAAGACAACGCATGATGCTCCAGCTAAAATACCCATTTTAATTTCTAACAGGAATTTCGTTAAATAGATAGAATTAAACCTCAAACTCATGGAAAACATACTTTCACCCTTGCCTAATTTACTGAGTATGAATAATAAAAAAAATGAGGTAATAATAATAATATTAGGTACAATTGTAAACATCCTCTAGGAAACCCCCAAAACCTGGTGTCGTAAGTGAATGTGCATATACAAGAATGTATAATACTACTACAGCAATTGTTTGAAATAAAAAGTAGGTAGAATACAATCAATAAAATAGACAGGGAATCTGCGTGCTGCGGATCGTAACATAGAGTTCAGCTCACCACAAAGTCTCCTCTGCAGTTGCACATGTACGCCAAGCTGACCACAAAATGTACCTATCCTAGTACATGCCCAATTAGTGCAGAAGTATAGTATGAGTACGTAAATCAACGGATACCCAGTAAGTATCTAGCCTAACCCCGAAGAAGTAGTGACGAGGGATCCACATCGATACTTACTAGTAGTCCAATAAATCAAGTATAACGAAAGTAAATAGGCACGAAGTATGGCAAATAAATGAGTGAGATCGATGTATGCACATAACACGATTCGCAACAGAAGAAATAATACGAAGTCCTCAATAACATGATACTACCTCAAATGGGATACATAATGGTCAACATCAGATAAAATGTCACATCCCAAGTCAGGAAGACTCATAAGTGCGTTGACTCTTTATCAATTATTTCACACGATTCTGCCAAGGCAAATGGCCCAATCCCACAAAAGTGTTTCTTAGAACTGCCAAGGCGAATGGCCCGATCCCATAAGAGTATATTACATAATCTTGTCGAGGCTATCAGCCCAATCCCATAAAAGAGTGAAACATAATCCTGCCGAGGCGAACTGTCCAATCCCATAAGAATATGACACATGATACTTCCGAGACGAACGGCCCTATCCCATAAGAATATGTCACTCTGCCGAGCTGAACAACCCGATCATAACAATGTGTTATATGATACTACTGAGGCGAACATTCTGACCCTATAAGAGTATTGCTGAGAAGTTCAGCCCAATCCAATTAGAATATGAAACTTTGACGGGTCACTTTCCCCACTCACGAATATTCGAGAAAACCTTCGTACGAATAAGCACAACATGGAAGAAATCTATAAAGGAAAGTACAATTTCCACTGCTAATCAAGTAGCTCATAAAGTATCTAAAATAGCAAGTCTGATACTCTACGCGAGTCTAGTCTCAGGCTAAATATAGATTAAAGAATTTAAACAAGCAAGAATAACTCAAAATAGTACAACTAAAGCATGGCGTGAGTCTAAGTCTACCCAGACATAATTAGGAATTCTAGCATAAGCACGAAAACTCATCACCTCATACGTGCATAGCTCCCATAACATGTATCACATAACAAATATAACACCTATGGGGTAAATTCTCCCTCACAAGGTTAGACAAGAGATGTACCTCATTTTGAAATCCGCTAACCAGGTCCAACACATCTCTAACTCCTCAAACTAATGCCAAACGATCTGAAACTAGTCAAATAATGTGAAAACCCATCAAAATATACTTAAAGACTCGTAATTTAAAATTTTATAACAACTTCCAACTCCACTCGGATTCTACAAAGTCAACCCCCAGGCTCACACGCTCGGATTTCGAAAGATCTGGAAGTTAAGTACTACCCATAAAACCACAAACTCAAATATATAATTTGTTCCTAATTTCACGTCCAATATTGTGGTCAAAATCCAAAATTACCATTTCTAGATTTTCTTCAAAAATCTCACAATTTCTACCATTTGTCATATTCAAATCCATATATAATTCATGTATTTAACTCACAGTAAGTGAGAATCACTTACCTAGTAATAGATGATGAGAATCTCCCCTCCAAGAGCTCCACAAATTGCCTTTCCCAAGTAGAAAGTGAGGGAAATGGGCTTAACCCCCGAAATAAAAATACATTCTGTCAGGCCTTTCCTATTCGCGATCGCGAAAGTAGCCTCCTGATCGCGAAGGCCAAAATTTCCTGCTGCCCTAACTCTTCTTCGAGTTCACGACCTCTAGGCCACGTTTACGATTCATCCTAACCCATGCCCTTCGCGTTCGCGGTCCCTGAGCTGCGTTCGTAAAAGTGTAATGACTGCCAGACCGTCCTTCCCTTCCTTCTCTGCGTTCACTCTTGGACCTACGTGTTCACGAAGGAGAGCCAGTCCTCCCTAGCGTTCGCGGAGCCTACTTCGCGTTCACGAAGAACAACCACCTGCCCCTGCTAGAATCCTTCTTCGCGCTCGCGGGATACCCTTCACGTTCGCGAAGCACACCAGTACCAGCAAAATCTGCCAATTCCAACTTTGCTCTGGGTGGTCCGAAACTCAACCGAGCCACCCGAAATAAAATCTAAATATACCATCAAGTCTATAAACATACTACGGACCTACTCGAGGTCTTGGAACAAGTAAAATAATATCAGAACCAAGAATCGCACCTCAACCCCAAATAAATCGACTTATAATCTTCAAACTCTCAACCAACTTCGATCGCGACAAACCATACTTAGACAACTCGGAACGATGCTAAATTTTATGCACAAACACAAACCACAATACGAACCTATCCCAAGGCTCAGAATCTCGAACGGACATGGATAACACCAAAGTCTACTTCACATCAAACTTAGAGAACTCTCAAACCTTTAAGACGTCGAATTTCAATAATGTGCGCTGAAACGCTCCTGGTACACTCGAAGCTCAATCCGGACATAGGCCCAAGTCCAAACATATCATATGAACCTATTAGAACCCTCAAATCACAATTCCGAGGTTGTTTAATCAAAAGTCAAACCTTGGTCAACTCTTCAAACTTAAAGCTTTCGAATTGAGAATTATTCTTCCCAATCAACTCTGAACTTCTCGAAAATCAAAAAAAATTACACGTGCAAGTCATGATACATAAAGTGAGGCAATTCAAGGTCTCAAACCATCTAACCACATGCTAGACCTCAAAACGACCGTCAGGCTTTACACCAAATCAAGGGACCAAATATGAGTTTGGTTTAATTCAGCAAGCAAACATAAATTCAATGTCTTCCGGAATATAATTATTTCATCAAACCTAAGACCCCCAAAAAAATCACTCATTCTCTGCGATCTGCAATTATGGGGATTTTGTGTGCTACTTGCTACTATTTCTATTATAAGTTATCTTGCTATCTTATCTTTTTTGGCGAAGAAATTGATCGATACTAATTTGCAAAATTATAAAAATGAAGTATCTTTTAGTGATTATGTTTGGTTCTTACATACAAAAATAAATATTAAGTACTATGTATGTTTTAATGTCACGACCCAAATTCCACTAAGGGTCGTGATGGCGCCGGACACCACTGTCAGGCAAGCCAACACCAAGAAGTTAATTAAATTCCCATTTTAGTATATATTGAATTCATTTCTATTATACATTAAAAAATAAATAATGAATTTCACGTAAATAAGATGATGTCTTTAACAAACTAAATATTGAATAATCCCACAATCATCCCAAAACTCGGTGTCACAAGTGCATGAGCTATTCCTGGGAAAATCAAATGAAGTACAATAATTGTCCGGGATACAAATTGGACAGAAGGTAAATACTATACACTGAAAGAGACTATGTCGGCTGCGGGTCGCCTCGAGAGATGCAGCTCACCTAAGTCTCTGTATCATTCATGCTGCTATGCCCATTAGGCCGCTAGATGTACATGTGCCTGTGCAACAAAAATGCACAGTAAGCGTAGCATGAGTACAAAAACAACGTGTACTCAGTAAGTATCCCGTCTAATCTCGAAGAAGTAGAGACGAGAGGTCGACTTGGACACTTACTAGTGGTCCAATAATGATATATCAATAATATAGTAAGACGAGGATTTTCATAAAAATGGTTGTAACTCAATAGCATGAGGCAAGTAAACAATTTCTTTCGTCTATAGGAAATTCCCAAATTCATTTTCATCATTTTTATACATTTTTCTCAAGCCAGGGAGAACAAATATGAACATCAATGAATTATAAGGCAAGCAATACAAGCATGCGCAAATCATGCCGAGGTCGTACGACCCGATCCAACAATATTTAAACCATGCACTGCTAGAGGGTCGAATGGCGCGAACCATAGATGCATCTATTTAATCTACCGAGGCGTTCGTCCCGTTCCACAATATAAAAACACATTCAAACAGTCAATCAAGAATCCATCAAGGAGCAATTATCCAAGAAAAAGGCAATTTCTCGTTTAAAAATCAATAAACGAAGACCAGTCTTTTAGAAATTAATTTACACTTTCGATATGTTTTAAGCATTTTTAAATTGACAGCAAGATTTCAAATATTACAAGTAAAGCATGCTTTTGGGTCCTAGACTACCCGGACTTAAGCATAATAGTAGCTACGCACGGACTCTCATCACCTCGTGAGTACGTAGCCCCCACAAATAGGAGGACATATCCAATTAATTCACCTATTTGCCTCTTACAAGGTTAGAAAGGAGACTCACCTCGCTCCGAAGTTCCATAACTGGCATTCCACGCCCTTCCGAACACTGAACATGAGCCAATAAGGCCAACCATAGCACACCTTTATCAAATCCTCTGCTCAAATTACCACTTATATTCTTTTCCCTTAGCCGAAATAGCCCATCAATGTGCTAATAACAAGAAATCTCACAAATCAACGCCCATGCAATCCAACCGTAGGCGGTGGGACTCTCCCACTTAGCTTGAGGCCACTATCACACAACTCTGGACCCCACCCAGATTCTTTATCTCTTATTGACATGACCTTGCGCAATTAAACCACCATATTCGTCGAAATCCTTCCATTAGCATTTCACGAACACTCTGAATCTCTATCAATATTTACATATTCGACCTCTTACCGGATGGCTAGTAAAAATCCTTCGTAGAAGCTTCGCCAACCACGCGACCACTGACCTGCTCACAGGAGATAACCCACTTGAGCCCGTGCTCATCCACCAGCTGCACAAGTCCATTTACTCCTCGTGGACGTCAACTAAATGTGCGACAATATCTTCCTATCCAAAGTCATGTTGTATCCTTCTTCATATCAAGCAACTCATTTCCGTCATATCCAATCTCACGCTGTATGCTAGCCAATATATTAAGCTCGTAGACCCAATCACCATCCACTAACATTCCCAAATCACTCCAAGCTTTCCTCAAGGGGTGTAGTTATCCTGCCACTGAATCCACGTGCTACTCTGCCAGTCTCCCACTTTGGCCAAACCCTCTTCTTTAAGCAACTACTCGACTTTTGCTTCTTACACCTGTCCTTCTAGGAATTTAACCACTGCCTGACACTTCCCATATGTCCTTCCTCATCCTTCGCTGCCCAATTATTGCCTTAAATCGATATCTATCTCTGTCGCACTTGAACCAACAGATCGCTACTTCTTGAAAGCTTTCCGAAGATCATCCTTCTCGAGTCGTCAACATTAGAAACGCTGATTCGATCCTGAACCACCGCACACCGCGATCTCTGACCGCCGCTTCCCCGACACCATTTCACAATATCCTGCCCAAGAGCGAATTGAAGTAGATCATAACACTGGCAAACTTAACACATCCAATCGAGGACGACGATACCACGTCGCAGATGAAAATTCCACAACACTTGAAAATACCAAGTCTTGTTACTCCATCAACCCAAACCTGGTCATTCATAATCCGATTGACCTTCCTTCGTCGGAAATGCAACACCGAATGTCTGAATCATGCACTAAGAAATCCTCTTTCCAAGTCATTCACTGCCCCGACACATAGGCAAGTATCTTATCATCACGTCAATACCATACGATAACCAATCATGAACGATCATAGCAATCCGCGCATGTCCTCAAGCTCTCAAATGTGCAGCTACCGAGCTAAAAGGACAGAATATCCTTCCGCAAGGCGACGACAATAGCCCAACCAACCATGCTGGGAGAAACATCTCGCACCACATCTGTAGTACCATAAAAATTCCTCAGTTATCGATTTATAATAAGCGCTTCACTTCGCGTAAGATTGAGTAGGAAAGAAGTAAAGGCACAAACCACAAAGGAATCAAACCGCACGATGAGGAATCAAGAAGGGAAGTGCTCCTAACAGCCGTGTAGCCTCTCGAAGATAAGTACTGACGTCTCTGTACCGATCCGCAAGACTCTACTAGACTCGCTCATGACTCATGAGACCTAAGGGAACCTAGTGCTCTGATACCATATTGTCACGACCCAAATTCCGCTAAGGGTCGTGATGGCGTTGGACACCACTGTCAGCCAAGCCAACACCAAGAAGTTAATTAAATTCCCATTTTAGTATTTATTGAAATCATTTCTCTTATACATTAAACAATAAATAATGAATTTCAATGAAACAAGATGATGTCTTTAACAAACTAAATATTGAATAATCCCATAATCATCCCAGAACCCGGTGTCACAAGTGCATGATCTATTTCTAGGAAAATCAAATGAAGTACAATAAGTGTCCGGGATACAAATTAGACAGAAGGTAAATACTATACACTAAAAGAGACTATGCCGGTTGTGGGTCGCCTCGAGAGATGCAGCTCACCTAAGTCTCCGTATGATCCATGCTGCTATGCCCATTAGGCCTCTAGAGGTACATGTGTCTGTGCAACAAAAATGCACAGCAAGTGTAGCATGAGTACAAAAACAACGTGTACTCAGTAAGTATACCGTCTAATCTCGAAGAAGTAGAGACGAGAGGTCGACTTCGACACTTACTAGTGGTCCAATAATAATACATCAATAATATAGTAAGACGAGGATTTTCATAAATATGGTTGTAACTCAATAGCATGAGGCAAGTAAACAATTTCTTTCGTCTATAGGAAATTCCCAAATTCATTTTCATCATTTTTATACATTTATCTCAAGCCAGGGAGAACAAATTTCAACATCAATGAATTATAACGCAAGCAATACAAGCATGTGCACATCATGCCAAGGTCGTCGGCTCGATCCAACAATATTTAAATTGTGCACTACCAGAGGGTTGAATGGCGTGAACCATAGATGCATCTATTTAATCTACCGAGGCGTTCGCCCCGTTCCACAATATATAAACTATAACGACCCGACCGGTCGTTTTGAGCCCTAACGCGTCATTCAGCAGTTTGAGGCCATGAGCAGCTTCATTTCAGGTGTTATGACTTGTACGCGTGGTCGGATTTGGATTTCAGGAAGTTTGGAGTTGGTTTGGGAAGAGACTTCTCATTCCGGAAGCTTAAAGTTGAAAGAATTAACTTGGATTAGATTTTTGAGTAAACGACCTTAGAATCAGGATCTGAAGGTTCCAGCAGGTTCGTATGATGATTTCGGACTTGGGCGTATTCCCGATTCGTGTTTTGGTTAACCCGGGAGCGTTTTGACGCCTATTGTGGAAGTTAGTATTTTAGAAGAAATTTTATAAGTTTGGCTTAATGTGCATTTCAGTGTTATCGATGTCCGTTTGGGATTTTGAGTCTGTGAATAGCTTCGTATGGTGATTCTGGAGTTGGCAGCACCATCGGAAGTGAATTCAGAGGTCCGTAGGTCATTTTGGAGTCATTTGGCTAAAGATAGAATTTGAAGGTTTTTTAGGAGTTTGACCGGAAGTGGACTTTTTGATATCGGGGTCGGAATCCGATTCCGAAAGCTGGAGTAGGTCCGTAATGTTGAATACGACTTTTCTGCAAAATTTGAGGTCAATCGGGCGTGATTTGATAGGTTTAAACATCAAAAGTAGAAGTTTGAAATTCTAAAGTTCATAAAGCTTGGATTGGAGGTCGATTCGTGGTTTCAGCATTGATTGATGTGATTTGAGGCCTCGAGCAAGTCCCTATTGTGTTTTGGGACTCGTTGGTATGATTGGTTGGGGTCCCTGGGGCCTCGGGTGGATTCTGGGTGGTTAACGGATTGAAATTTGGAATTTTGGGAAAGGCCTGAAGATAGGGGTGTTCATAAAAACCCGAAAAATCGAACCAAACCGAAAACCAAACCAAACCAACCAAAAAAAACCGATACTTTTTGGTTTGGTTTGGTTTTGGTTTTGAATTTTAAAAACCGATCAAATTTGGTTTGGTTTTGGTTTTAATCAGAAAAAAATCGAACCAAACCGACTATAGGTGTAGCTATTTCAAATTTATTATTACACATATATATATGTATATTGTTATACAACGTTTCAAAAAATTTATGGTAAATATTAATAGTTTGCACTTTAATTATAGTTCTTTACCTTTACATTAGTTTGATTGGTAGTTGTCTTTTCTTTAGTGTAAGAACCTATTTTGTGTTAAAAATAACATATTTTTAATTGAGTCCTTAAATTATTCATCACTATGTGATTCAATTATCATCAATATATCTTGGTAAATAATAGATTTCGCAAAGGGCAATTGATTTGATAGATATGTGGTCGCCAGAATATGTGTTTGGTAGTGTATGTCTTATATTTAAGAAAAAACCGACAAATAACCGAAAAAATCAAAAAACCGACATAAACCGAATCGAGAAAAACCGACTTAATTGGTTTTGTTTGGTTCTAATATTTGAAAAAGAAACTTACTTGGTTTGGTTTCTTTTTAGGGAAAAACCAATCCAAACCGAACCATGAACACTCCTACCTGAAGAGCTGCTGCTTCAGTCATAACCGCATCTGCGGTTTTTGGACCGCAAATGCGGGATCGCAGATACGGCGCTTCAATCGCAGATGCGGCCAAGGAGGCCAAGCCAGGAACACGCAGATGCGGCTCCCAGACCGCAGATGCGGTCCAGCCTCCCCTCCCCTTTTCCGCAGATGCGGTTAAATACTCGCAGATGCTGGACTACAGATGCGGCCCCCGGACTGCAGATGCGGAAAGTGCTGGAGGCGGAGGGTTATTTTAATATCGGGGTTTGAGTTTATTTCACCCATTTTTCTCTTGGTATGGGTGATTTTGGAGAGCTTCAAGTGGGGTGTTTCATCATCATCGATAACGTAAGCTAACCTCACCTATCTTGAGTTAAATATATTGATTTGTAGGGATTTTAGCATGTAAATTGGTAGAAAATGAGGGTTTGAGGGAAAACCTAGAAAATTAGTATTCTTAGATTTTGACCATGATTATATATCTGAGTTCGTGAGTCTATGGGTAAACTTATTCTTCGAAAATTTTGGGAATTCGGGCATGTGGGCCAGAGGGCATTTCGTCAACTTTTCGATAGGGGTTAGGAATTGTTATAAATTGGGTTTTAATAAATAATCGAGTATATATTAATGGATTGGTATCATTATTGGCTAGCTTTGGAGATTTGTTCATCGGTTCGAGTCTTTGAAAGGGTGTGGAATGCCGGTTATGGATCTTCGGAGCTAGGTGAGTCTCCTTTCTAACCTTGTAAGAGGGAATTGTCCCCATAGGTAAATTAATTGGTTATGTGCTCCTAATTGTGGGGGCTACGTACGCACAAGGTGACGAGAGTCCATGCGTAGCTACTATTATGCTATTGTCCGGGTAGTCTAGGACCCAGAAGCATGCTATACTTGGATTAATTGCAGACTTATTGACAACTCAAATTGCTTAAACCACATAGATTTAATAAATAAATTTCAAAATGGATTAAACTTCTTTTCTTGAATTGATAAAATAGAAAGTGAATTTTATTTGAATAAATATCCCCCGATAAATTCTTAATTGGCTATCTGAGCATGTATTTCCAAGTGTACCCGCGTCACATGTATGATTCGCGAGCAGGGTGATTATTTATTTTATGTTGACCGCGTCGCATGGATAGTTCGTGAGCGGGGTAATAGATACATAAATGGTTTGCGTCGTTCGACCTTCAACAGTGCACAGTTTATTTTCTATTGGAGCAGGCCGTACGTCCCACTATGTTATTTGCACATGCTTGGATTGTTGCCTTGAACTTATTAATGTTGTTATTGCCTCTTCCTGGCTTGAGAATATTTGGATAAATAATGAAAAGAAACTTTGGGAAAACTTCATATGAAAGAAATAATTTTTTACTTGTTTCCTCCTATTGGATTAAAAATCATGTTTATAAGAGTCCACGATTTAATGAATTATTGACATCATTATTGGACCATTAGTAAGTGTCGAAGTCGACTATCTCGTCTCTACTTCTTCGAGATTAGACGGGATACTCATTGAGTACACGTTGTTTTCGTACTCATACTACACTTCTGTGCATTTTTGTTACACAGGTATATGTAACTCTAGTGGCCTACTGGGCGTAGCAGCATGGATGATTCGGGGACTAGGTGAGTTGCATTATTCGAGGCAGCCCGTAGCTAGTATAGTCCCTTCTAGTGTATTGTATTTACTTTTTGTCCACTGTATTCCGGACGGATGTCGTATTATATTATTTCTTAGAAATTGCTCATGCACTTGTGACACCGAGTATTGGGATGGTTTTGAAATATTTTGTATTAATTGCTTATTATTTAATTAGAATTGAAGCAGTTGTCTCTTTACTTATGAAATTAGAAGGAAAAATCTGGGTTTTCAAAATTGTCTAAATTGGAATCTAATTAAGTATTTTAGTTGGCTTGCCTGACAGTAGTGTCCGGCGCCATCACGACCCTTAGTGGATTTTGGGTCGTGACATAAACACGTTCAAACAGTCAATCAAGAACCCATCAAGGAGCAATTATCCATGAAAAAGGCAATTTCTCTTTTAAAAATCAAGAAACGATGACTAGTCTTTTAGAAATTCATTTACACGTTTGATATGTTTTAAGCATTTTCAAATTGACAACAAGATTTCAAAATTGCAAGTAAAGCATGCTTTTGGGTCCTAGACTACCCGGACTTAAACATAATAGTAGCCACGCATTGACCCTCGTCACCTCGTGAGTACGTAGCCCCCACAAATAGGAGCACATATCCAATCAATCCACCTATGGGGACAACTCCCTCTTACAAGGTTAGAAAGGAGACTCACCTCGCTCTGAAGTTCCATAACCGGCATTCCACGCCCTCCGAAGACTCAAATCGATGCAAAATGCTCCAAAACTAGCCAATAATTATGTAAACCCATTAATATGTTCAATTACTCATTATAGCCCAATTTATAACAATTCCTAACCCCGAACGAAAAGTTTATAAAATTACCCTCGGGCCCACGTGCCCGGATTCCAAAAAATTTCGAAGATAAATTTTACCCATGACCTCACGAACTCAAATATATAATTTATTCTCAATTCCATGCCCAAAATCGTGGTCAAAATCCAAAAATCTCAATTTCTAGGTGTTTATTTAAAACCCCAAATTTTCCTTTAGACTCTCATGAATTTTGATGTTAAATCTAAGGTATAATCACAAAATATAACTGAAAATTGGTTAGAGCCACTTATCCAATAATTTGCGACTAACAGCTCGTAATTGCGAACTAGGCATCGCAATTGCGATGATAATGTTTGCAATTGCGACCACACCCGAAGTAGCAGTTTTTCCCGACACAAATGAGCATAACTTCCCCATACTATGTCTAAATTCGATGATTCTTTTTGCTGTGGCTCCATAATTACGATACAGATCTAATGGTTTAATAAAAAGTGAATTTGGAGCCCATTTGCTTAATGCGGTACCCTTTATTCCCAAAGAAACGACGTTGAAACATCAAATAAGAGCGCAATACAACCGAAACACACCCGAGGGCCCCGGGACCCCGTCCAATCACACACCTCAATCCCATAACATAACACGGCCCTGCTCGAAGCCTCAAATCACGTCAAACAACGCTAAAACCATGAATCGCACTCCAATTCAAGCTTAATGAACTTTAAAATTTCAAACTTCTACTTTCGATGTTTAAACCTATCAAATCACGTCCGATTGACCTCAAATTTTGCACACAAGTCATATTCGACATTACGGACCTGCTTCAACTTTTGGAATCGTAATCCGACCACGATATCAAAAAGTCCACTTCCGGTCAAACTCTCAATAACCTTCAAATTTCCAACTTTAGCTAAATGACTCCAAAATGACCCACGGACCTCTGAATTCACTTCCGATCGCGCTGCCAACACCAGAATTACCATACGGAGCTATTCCTAGACTGAGAATCCCAAACAGACATCGATAACAGTGAAATGCACTTCAACCCAAACTTATGAAATTTTTCCAAAAATGCTAACTTCCACAATAGGTGCCGAAACGTTTCCGGGTCTTCCAAAACCCGATCCGGACATACGCCCAAGTCCGAAATCATCATACGAACCTGCTAGAACCTTCAAATCCCGATTCCGAGGTCGTTTATTCAAAAATCCAATCTTAGTCAATTCTTTCAACTTAAAGTTTCCGAAATGATTCTCTCTCCAAATCAACTCCGAACTTCCCGGAATTCAATTCCGACCATGCGTACAAGTCATAATACCTGAAATGAAGTTGCTCATGGCCTCAAGCTGCTGAACAACGTGCTAGAGCTCCAAACGACCGGTCGGGTCGTTACATTTAAAAGAGTAAATAAAAACTCGTTGAGGAGAGTTGTAGTAATATATTTTGTTAATCGGACTTAAACTGTATTTTTTCACTATATGATGTCATTATGTTGAATTGTTCATCTATTTCTTTATATATCGATGTTGCTTACAAGAAATCATGTGTATGCCCTTGATGATATGTATTGATTTATATATATAAAGGGTAACTAACCTATTATCACATGTTAAAATACACTGATATTATAAAGATTAATTTGTCATTGCATAAATACGGAAAGATAGTTGATGAAATACGTAGGAAATTGGAAAGAGATTACAAATGACTCCTTCAAAAATCTAAGAGAAGTAAGAAATACTTAAAAAGATAATGACATGAAATTAACTTGTATGTAATTACAGATTGTAATTTTAAAAGAATATTAAAATAAAATGAAGACAAATCATTGTGGGAAAGTTAGTTACTCCAAAGTGTTAAAATAATATCAGTACTGTGTTGGGACATTAATAGCAGTACTGAAAAGCTTGAAAGGCTTAGCCTTATATCATAATCAGTAAACAATTATTGGAATTATGGATAGATGATTGAGATCCTTATAACCAAGGCCTATAAATAGTGCCCTTTCAAGGGAATGCTAGCACACTAATACATTGACAACAATCCTCTCTTCGAACTGTGCAAAAAATGGCGAGCTTGTGTTCAACATTTAAGTTGGCTTTCATCTTCACTGCTCTTCTTTTCACTGGTTAATTACTATCCTTATTCTTTTTTTCCTTTTCTTAGTACCTAAATATATTGCTCCTGCACACTCATGCATAACTAATGTCTATACATAGCGATGTAAATGGAATAGGGCAGAGTAGGATGGGACAAAGAAGTCTAGATCTACTAATATTTTAACTTCTCATACGTTGCGTGCTTAGCATTTTTTTCATGATTTTGTACGGTTCTGCCCCATTTGCATCGCTATATTTACTATCTTCTTCCTTTCTAGTATCTTAATCTAGGTGGGCGGAAGGGGGTTCAGGCCCATTTAATACAATAATATATATTAGGTCTTGAATTCCCTTAACTTCTTTGCATATTTTTTTTTTTTTAATTTTTTGAACCCTTGAAAATTCTGTTTTCGCAGCTGGTTGTGCGTAAATATATATACATAATCTCTTGCTTTTCATACACACACGTGCGTTTAGGTTTCCGTTAAGCAAAAGTGAAACTTTTTTTATTGACATGTCTACTAATACTCTGTATCATTCTAACGTAATTTTGGTTTTATTTTCAGCTCATTTGACTTGGCCCCCGAAAACTTACGTAATGGCGGTTCGAGACATTTCTCCTCCTTCCTAATAACCTACTCCTCCTTCCTAATAATTCTCTGTTCGGATCCAACAGAGAATTACGAGCGATCGAACATAACCTACTCCTCCTTCCTAATAATCGTATTATTACTTGCCTTGCAAGGTGTGACGGAGATTTAGATTGCAGTGATGCCACATTTTGCAAGTATTGCAGGTGGGATGTCATTACTGGTAAAACTATTTGTGGCGCAATCTACTAATTTCGGAAACAAATTATACAAGTTTTGATTGGCATGTCCCAGGCATTACTTTATATAAAAATATTAAAGTCCAGCCCTCGTTCTGGAAGCATTTGGCTAGTATGTTTTTCTTCTATTTTGGAATAAATTCTAGCNGAGAGATGGTACCGTAGTGTAATGGTTTCCCCATCCCCTCTTTATGGGGTCTTCTCCCCTTTTATACATTCTGATTAAGGGTAAAAATAAGGTAGGTAAATTAATTACATCGTGGATCCCTGTAATTACGCCTTAATGGCCTGAAGTGGTTGAGAAAATCACGTTTGGGCGAGATATCCGGCGACGCTTGGTTATCCGTTACGAGTCCGGCTTCCGACCTTGTGTGTTTCTCCATCCGGTGGTGACTCATATCGAGCTCTGCAACGGTCTCGAAATGACTCGACCTCGGTTGTTGACGTGGCTGTCGTTCTACCTTGCATCCAGGTCGGGTTCGATGGCCCCGACTTGCCCCGGACCGGACCCAACCCGGTCGGGCTCAAGCAAAAAGGGTATCACCCAATACACCCCTAGCAACAAATCTTAAGTATAAACACCTTGTTTTCTCCTTAAAACTTCATACAATTTTCTTTCGATCCCGTGTTTATAAAATATTATATCTTGCTGTATAAATTTATAGATACAATAGATTTGAACTAGCTTTAATAGTTATTCATTGTCCTTAAAATATCCAAGTTCCCCACTATGCTGTACAAAAAGCTTTAACTTATTGCTAAATCACAATTTAGGATCACTTTTAAAAATCTATTTAATTGTCAAAAACATGTAACAAATTAAATTAAATAATTTTGACTGGAATAAGAATCTGACTAAGCAAGTCTCATTGTATTGCTTAAAATTTATAGCATGTGAAATATTTGTAGTGACACAAATTTACTGTAGTTTAATGCTGAGACAAATCTAAATTTGAATTGGCCAATAATTAATTCCTTATCCAAATTCTTTGCCATGATTCTCTTGGGGAACTGAGTTGAAAGTCTGATAAGTCTATAGGAGAGGAGGAGAAAAATAAATAACGGAAAAGGGTCAAAACTGACCCTAGACTATTGGAGTTGGTACAATAATGCGCTCCGTCCACCTATTTTGAAAAAAATGCCCTCACCGTTATCTTTTCGGCTCAAGAATGCCCTTACGACTAACAGCCATGTTAGATAAAAAAAAATTAATTTATTTCCATGTGTCATAACGACAAAAAGGTCAAAATTACCCCTAGACTATTGGAGTTGGTACAATAATACCCCCCCTATCTCAAAAACTCTCTCCCCCCCACTCCCTCCACCCTCCCCCCCCCCCCCAGCGTGTGTGCGCTCATATTTTTCTTGTTCTTCTCGTCCTTTTTTTGACCTTGCACTCTATTTGAATAATCACTACAAACATCATTAAAGTTTTTATTTTCAGACAACCAAAAATTATTATCACCAATACTTTACGTCATACAACTTTCAAAGACCCT
>NW_017671003.1:241358-275695 GCF_001879085.1 Nicotiana attenuata
ATTTAGCTATATTATAATAAAATAAAGTAAATGTTATTTAATTAAAATTGTCCTAAACTAAGTAGTGTTAACCATATAAAAACCGCAATAATATACTCAACAATTTGCCCGAGCTTTGATTCCTGTAATTTTAAATTAAATTACATAAATAAGATTTTTGAGCAGACAATTTACCTTGATCTAGGTCTCAAGAAATCGTATGCTTACTATAGCTATAGCTATAGCTCAAATAACATCCATCCAAATACACTTCTCCAGCAACAAAATATGCACATTCATCATGAGCAATCTACAATGCTTTGTTCACACATCCACCATAATCACAAGCTCCGATAAAGTTAATGATCAAGCCATTGAATTGGAACTATATGTATCTATATTTTTCTGAAAACGATAAAAAAATTATCAATGAAAATAAAAAAAATTGAAGTAGATTATCAAACTAACTGAATTAGATATACCACATGAAATATAAAATAAAGAAATTGTGACATCTAAAATATTTCCTCGTCTTCCGTCTGAACCTAATCTTAGAAGACATCGAGACATTCACCAATAATGAAAAAAATGTGAGTATTAGAAATTACGGAATATAATTATTTATTTGAACAAATTAAAAAAGTCACGAATTAAGGTAATGCTAAATAACAAACTATGGAGGTCTGTAAGAAACTTTATTTGTACTCCTTATAGTCAAACCTTTGACTTTGAGAATCCTACCTTGAAGGATTCTTGGGGGAATTGCAAATTATAAAAAAAATTCTAATAATTATTAGATTAGGGCTAGAATATATGAGCTGTTATTAATCCAAATTATCAAAAATGACAATTAATTGGTATGGTTAGATGATTATTAATATCTTGCATGTTCCTCCCAACGTCTGAGGCTTCAAATATCAAGAAAGACAAGATATGAATTTTTGAAGTATTGTATCTCGCCCAAGTATATGTTGGAATTGTTTTTCAGTAAAAATTACAAAAAACTATATTACATAAAAATGACAATATAATACAGAACTGGTGGTTCTTGAAATAAAGAAATTAGACATAAGAGATAGTCTAGGTAATATGCACAAATAGGACTCATTAAAAGAGTGAATTCTAACGCACAAGTACGGACTCATTAAACAGCACTAAAAAGAAGGGAGCATTATATATCACTTAATCGTCATTAAGTAAGAAATATGTGTATAAAAGAAAAATACTTTGCATTTATTCATTTGGCAATTGGCACTAAGAGTGGTACTATGATGAATTTGAAATACTTGAGCTAGGAACATGATACTAACAAGTGATTGTGAAGTTCTTAAAATTTTTAAAGTATCTATTTAGTTTCATAGATCTTAAGAACATATTATCCACCCTTCTATTTTCACATGATACCAGATAGTGCAGGAAAGCTCCACCAATCATGTTTAGTTTTCTAGCAATTCTTAATTGGCATTTATCTGTGAAAATAGCTTGAGACGAGCCTTAATAGAGGTGCAACGTGGTCATTAAGGTACCTCATTTTGTTTTCTAATTTTTCGAATTTTGTTTAGTTAACCATATTCAGAATTTAGTTACACGATTATTCGGGTTCGCGCCGTATAGCACTCATTGAAGAGGTAGTAGAACTTCTTATCTTCTAGACCCAGATACGAAATCTTTTATTAAGTGCAAAGAGAAGTTATTCATCTCACCAACCCGTTGGCGACGCGTTTGTTTTTTGTTTTTGAAATTTTGGAACTTGTTATGGAGAAACACTAGTCTCCTTTTTTATGCTCGTGTTTATAGACGAATGGGGGTTGAGAGAGTGACCCTTGCAATTGAGATAAAGCCATTTATGGTTGTCTTCAACAATTATAGAAAGAGAAGTCCAATTGTGAATTTTGATTCATTATTTAACAAGGGACCTAGCAATTTAATGCGGTTAATTAGTCATGAGTCTAGCGTAGATTATGTATCTATCAAACTTCTCCATTCTGTAAATTTTGTTAAAAATCATAAGTACTACAAAATAAAACTAGAAGAGAATGACTTCCTACAAAGACGTTATATTGAACAATTGCCCATACTTTTGATAATCTACTCTTTGAATCTTAGACAAAATTTAAAGCGTACGGTCATCCTTCTTACCCCAAGACTTCATGAAGTAATAAACTACACCTAACAAAATGGTAGCCACTATTCCTCCTGCTATAATTGCTGCCAATTTTTCCTTGTCTTCCCCACACCCTTTCCATATCTACAAAAGTACATGCACAAAATATCACATGAAAATACAATTAGTATTAGTTACTTCATGTTTATTGTCGGAGGTAGCAGTAAGTCTATGTTAGTCTAACAGCTAGAGTAAAGCTTTGCTAGATAGCGATGATTGCTTGTCACTTCTACCAGCCTTATTTAATAATTTGTGATCCAATTAGTCAGGAGCATCAACAGTGATCTCTTGTTTCTTTGTGGATGAAGGATTTTGAACATCTAATCCAAAGCTTAAGGCAGAATAAAGTAGGCCGAAACATAACAAACTCCTTTGGTAACACTTTTTCAACTGCCGAGGGACATATTATATATCATACAAGTTGATTCCCTAACAAATTAAAGAAGAGAATGAGTATAGAAAGAAATTAAATTACATAAACAAGATTTTTGAGCAGACAATTTACATCTCAATATTACACATCATTATTCAAAGGCATCATGGTTCGGAGGCACCATTCTCATGGCCTGAGAATTCAAGGCCTGCAAATCCCTTATCTCACGATTCATGGCCCGGGACGTCATGGTCTAAGGACATCATCCTCACCGTCCAAAGACAACCTTCATGGTCCAAAGGGAATTTGCATCATGTTTTAATTCTCGCAATAATCCATATATATTTGCACGCATCTTATTTTATGTTTTGCAGGTAATTCTGAAGTTAACCGTTCTTCAAACAGGAGCAACCTTCGCTCCGGTTTCCGCTCATACCATTCATACACGATCCTTATTCCTTACGTAACCGACTCCAATCAATTACTCATCTTTATTCCATGACCGTTCGAATATCTGCCTTGTGATACATCCACATAAATCCATCCGATGTTATCCTCCCCAAAAGAACCCTTACCGATAACACACGACTATTCCTATGACAATTCCATCGGGTTCATTCACCGTTGGGTCCAGAACTACACACGGCCTGATTCCTGTAAAATCAGGGATATATAGGCAGCTCAGAGACCAGGGTGCAGCCTATATTTTTCAAAACACCCACTCGGTCAAAATCGGTCATCATTTCTTTACCCGACAACTCTTTCATCCTTCCCGGATTAAGAGGGGCAGCTGTTGAACATCATCAAGCATTTTTCCCAATTTTTCCATAATTTTTAAAGATTTTTAATCAATTTATTCCGTTAAGAAAAAGTGAAACTCATTTTATTGACATGTCTACTAATATTCTGTATCATTCTAACATTATTTTGGTTTTATTTTCAGCTCATTTGACTTGGCCTCCGAAAACTTACGTAATGGCGGTTCGAGACATTTCTCCTGAATACGAGCGATCGAACAAAACCTACACCTCCTTCCTAATAATCGTATTATTACATGCTTTGCAAGGTGTGAAGGAGATTTAGATTGCAGTGATGCCACAGTTTGCAAGTATTGCAGGTGGGATGTCATTACTGGTAAAACTATTTTTGGCGCAATCTACTAATTTCGGAAACAAATTATACTAGTTTTGATTGGCATGTCCCAGGCATTACTTTATATAAAAATATTAAAGTCCAGCTCTCGTTCTGGAAGCATTTGGCTAGTATGTTTTTCTTCTATTTTGGAATAAATTCTAGCTCTAGAAGCTAGAACATTGTACTACTGTAATACACTTTTCTCGGAAAAGAAGTTTATTTCAAATGGTATGTAAAAAGTTGCACTATCAAATAAAATATTTTAAGTTTTAGTGAATTGGTTTACTCAGCCACTGCATCGTGTTAACATAACATAAACCTTAATCGTGAGACAAGGAAAGGCAAATGATGCAGTCGTGACTTTCTCATTACAAATCTATGCATAATTAGTTCGTAACCAAAATACAGTACTTGTGATAATGCCTCATACTTTTTTCTTTCAAACTTTCAAGGTGCATGTGATGATAAATAAAATATACTTAGTTGTTTCGATGTGGTGGGTTAGAACGGACTGTAACGATCCAAATTCTATATTAGACCGTGTTGGCGCCCAACATCATTGTTAGACAAGCCAACACTAATCAAATAGTAAATTCTCAATTGTGTAGTTAGCACGTGATAACTTCCATTATGGATTAAGAAATTCTGAGTTTGAAAATTTAAGCATATTTAAGTGGAAGTACTAAATGCAAATTTAAATCATGAAAGCAAGCCAAAACATCATAAATCTACCAATGTGTGTGTCAAGACCTGGTGTCACAAATGTGTGAGCAATCTAGTAGAATATACAAAACCATACTATCCTACTTTCTGGAAAGAAAATAGTCAGGAACATAAAACAAAATAGAGACTCCAGCTGCTGCAGATCAGCTCGAAAGGGGCAGCTTACCGGAAAGTCTCGAGCTGAGGAGTCCACTCTATGCGCAGGACTGATGGCCAGATGCACCAGCCTCAAAGCCTGTACAATCAAGTACAAAAGTGTAGCATGAGTACCTTGAAATATGTACCTAGTATGTATCTCGCCTAACCTCGCAGAAGTGGTGACGAGGGGTCGACTCCGACACTTACTAGGGACAGCTAATATAATAATATGAAGTTCAATATATTTAATTCACAATGTATGTAAATAACAACAAGCTCAAACAAGAATAATTATTGAGAATCCTGTCATTTAATTAATAAAACTGGGCATTTTCCTCATTTAAAATAAGTGACCTTTCAAGCAATAAATCACACGAATTATAAGGGTTCCGGTTCTATTATCACACACAAATACCACCGAGGACGTTCTGCCCGATCCAACATAAAATAAAACTGTGCACCGCCGAGGGTCAAACGGCCCGAACCATATATACATTTACTATCCTGTCGAGGCGAACGGCCCGCTCCCATGAGAGTAGTGGAAATAATCACCCCGTTCACGGAATATACTTGCGACACGGTTAAGTATGAATATAACTTAATCTTTTCCTCAATTCTTTTCAAAATAAATATTTACTTGAAAACCTTAAAATCATAACATCTTCAGCTTTATCCCATTCAATGCAATTCAAAAATTATAATCATATAACGGTACACACAAAGCACGGTGTAAGCCTAGAAATACCCGGACTTAATAGGAATAGTAGCTACGTAATGACTCTCGTCACTTCATGTGTACGTAGCCCCCACAATTAATCGTATATATTAATTAAGTTCACCTATGGGGAAATTTTTCCCATACAAGGTTAGAAAAGAGACTTACCTCATTTCGAGCCTACTTCCAACTCAAGAACGCGTTCAAACTCTCAAACCGGAGCCGCACAATCCGAAACTATACAAATGGTGTAAAAACCAATTAATGTAGGTTTACAAATTCATATTCCAGCTATTTAAGTGATTATCCAACCCCAGAGGTAAGGTTCCTAAAGTTCATCCCCGGGCACGCGTGCCCGGATTCCGGAAATTCTTGAAGGAAGTTGTTACCCATAACCTAAGGATCGAGAATATATTATTTCTTCTACATTCGATAACAAATTTCGTGGTTAAATCTTGTTTTTATCAAAACCCTAGGTTTTACTCTAAACCCATGATTTTCACTAATTTACATGTTAAAATCTACCCATAAACTATGTAATAAACTCACATTAGGTAGGAATAACGGTCACGACCCGATGGCTGTGAGCACGTGATTTTTGACCTATATGAATTACTCTCATAAATTCAAAACAAAATAATTTCTTTCAATGTTTGCAATTTTGTGGAATTTCGTGGCATTTTCTGTTAATTGTTTGCATTTGTGTGCGCATGTTTATTTTATTTTAATTAATGGAAAAACACAAAAAATATACGGGCATTTGCATTTTGGATTTAATTTGACATTTTTAAGAAATAATTAGTAATTAGTCATTTTATAAAAAGAAAATCACAAAAAATGGTTTAATTTGCACCTTTAATTTTAACTTTGATTTTAGGTGGTTTTTTCTTTCAATTTGTTTTAATTATTTGTGATAATTATTGTTTGGGATTAATTAGCATTTTTGATAGGTTAATTTAGTTTTATAATTTAATTTAGATTTTAGTTTAATTTTTGTTAAAAAGAAAAGAAATAAAAAGAATTTGGGTCTTCTTTATTAAAAAATCGAATTTGGGCCAAATCCACCCCAAGCCCAAACCCTTGCACCAGAAACCCATCTGAAATACCCTTTACCCAGCCCAACCGGATTCCCAGGCCCAAAATTTTCCCCCACACCGGTCTAAACCCCTAACCCGTCCCCTGACCCGGTCCAGCCCCACCCCTATGCTAAACGATGTAGTTTTGATAAGTGGTCAATCCTGACCGTTCATCTCCATCCATCCAACGGCCCAGAGCTTACCCCCATATCAAATAAAAGTGTCCGAAATTCCCCACATTAACCTAAGACCAAACAAATTCCCTTCTCTCATCTTCTTCACCAAACTAACGTCGCCCCTGAACGATTCAGCCACGGTCGCCGGCGGCGCCTCCTCCAATACCCACCAAAATAACACCCCTGAGCCCCCCGTCTCACCCTCATTCCAGAAATCCACTTGGTTTCCCTCGAATAATCCCAAAAGTCCTCGAATCTTAAATCTTATCTAACCCTAAAAATTCGAATCTTGCCGATTGAAGTGTTCGTCAAGAGTCTGGGTTCGTTCTGAGGTTATTCGCCTATTTTTGGAGAAAAGCACGTGCTTAACCTCAGATTGAATCAAGGTTTGAAAGTTCGAAGGTTCGAAGAGTGGTTGCGAGTTTGAGCCCGTCCAGTTCTTTAGGTATTTTGCAATTTCTTTTCATTCTTCTTTTCTTTTTCTTTTTTTGATTAGGATCAGTTTCATTTTTTTTCTGTTCCTTTCTTTCTTTTCTTCGTTATTTTGTCATTTTCCGTTTGCATAATCAGTTAATAACAATTCTAATTTATTTGTTTGGTAATTAATTCACTTACTGTTCTGGATTCGTCTCATGGGTTTTATGGTTTTGAGGAAATTTTGGTTAGCCCATCATTTCTGATTAGTGATTAGGGCTCGATTGGGCTTCTGAAATTCGAAAGCCCATAGGGGTATGGGCAGGGAATCGATTTGGGGTCTGTAATCCATCCAGATTGGCCAATTGACCCAATAGGTTCAAGGAGTAATTAACAGGGCTCTAAGGGGTAGCTTAAGAAATAGGGGAAGGGGAATCTTTTGGCAACAGAAACAGGAAGCTTCTAGTAGGGTTTTGTTTTTTTAAATTTCAGACTTTTGGTAGGTTAACCTGGGCAACAAGTCACTAAGCGAGGGATTCCTAAGCTAAAACAAGAATTGAAAAAGGGTTGAATTGCAAAAATGAAAACCTAAGGCTGCCCTACTTGTCTTGCCTATAAAGGCACCCTTTCTTGCCTTAGAAGGCAGAGCTAAGAGACCTAAGAGAGAAATAAGACCCTATAATTTAGAAAAGATAGACGGCCAAATAACTACTGTTTCATTGGTTTTCGAGGGATTTTCAATTTATTTTCAACCTCTGAAATACTTTCGAATGGCCTGAGAATTGAAATGGATTAAGCAAGGTAGATTGTGTATTTTAGAAGGTGTTTTGGTTTGAAGCTTTGTTGAAATTACTGTTTCATCGAGTTCTTTTTTATGAAATCTTCAATTTCCGATTCCTGAAATGGTTTCTAAGCTATCTGGATTGAGATGACTTAGATTTGG
Source organism: Nicotiana attenuata (assembly GCF_001879085.1). Lineage (NCBI taxonomy): Eukaryota > Viridiplantae > Streptophyta > Magnoliopsida > Solanales > Solanaceae > Nicotiana > Nicotiana attenuata. Next base: position 249,194 of record NW_017671003.1, read on the forward strand.
TGTTTTAAAAGCTGGGTTTGGAGTTTTTGTTGTTGAGCATCAGTTTTTTTGGTTTAAAGCTGTCTTCCTTGGTTTATTTCTGCTGCGGATCCTGTTGCTACTACTGCTGAACCTTGCCCCCTTTTACTCTCATTTCCAGGTACACAATTCTGTAACTCTTTGGTTGTGAAGTGAAGAAATGAAATGAAAATGAAGAATTGGAGCATAGAAAATATTCCATTATGTTCTTCTTTGTTCTATCGGTTTTTTTAAGTTAATGTGATTACTTTGTCCAAATTAGTTTTAATTGAGCGTGTTGTAGTTACTAGTAATGGTGATATGATGTTAGTATATATGGTGTACTCAAAGTCCTACCTAAATGAGGTTTATTAAATGCTTTTATTGTTAAATGTCAACTGCTGTTTGTATGGCAAGTGAACTGTGAGCCTTAACTATTTAGTTTATTTTGATACGTGGTCTGGGTCACAGATTTGGTCCAAGTCTTTGTCAAAATCAGTAAGGTTTTGGTTCTTGTCTATCTGAATCCATTGAAATGCTAGGTGCTTGGCTTGTACGTGTATTAATATTGTTTTATAAGCATGTTTTCTCATGGGCCATAATGAATTAGTGATGGTTTGATTAGGGAACATTTGGTCAAATTATTCCCTATTAATAAGACAACTGCAAGTATGAAAGTTAATTAGGCAACTTGTGTTCATTAGATTCAGAAATAATTGCGAGCTTAAATCTCACTCAGTTTTCAATCTATATTAATTGTCAATTTCTAAGAACCTGGGTGTAACGACCCGGCCGGTCATTTTTGGAATATACGCCCCGATCCCCCATTTACTGTTTTCCCTAAGTTCATTTCTGCTATTTTGGTTTGCTGGGACGTTTGGTGTTAGGATTCGGAGTGTTTTGGGACACTTAGTCCCTAAATGAGAGCATAAGTGTTGAAAAATGGTCCGTAGTCAGAACAGTGTGAAGACGACCGCGGAATGAAAATCCGATAGTGAGTTTTTGGGGTTGGGAGAGTGTTCGGAATGTATTTTGGAAGTCCGTCGCTCATTTAGGCTTGAAATGCCGATGTTTGTATTTTTGAAGTTCCGGTCCGATAGTGAGTTTTTGATCCGAGGGTCGGAATGGAATTCCGAAAGTTGCAGTAGCTCCGTCATGTCATTTGGGATGTGTGTGCAAAATTTCAGGTCATTCGGACGTGTTTTGGTTAGGTTTTTGATCGAAATCGTATTTGGAAGAAATTTGAAGTTCTTAGGCTTGAATCTTTGATTAAATCGGCTTCCGGTGTTGTTTTAGGTGTTTTAAGGATGGGTACAAGTTCGAATAAGGTATTAGGTGGTATTGGTGCTTTTGGTTGAGGTCCCGGGGGCCTCGGGATGATTGCGGGTGGTTAACGGAGGAAATTTCTAAGTGTTGCAGCAGCTGGTATTTTTCTTTCTGGTATTTTCGCTTCTGCGGCCTGGGAACCGCAGAAGCGGAGCCGCAGAAGTGGCCTTGGACGTCGCAGAAGCGACTTTTGGTCACCCTCCAGGAAACCGCAAAAGCGGTAGGATTTCCGCAGAGGCGGATCCGCTTCTGTGAGATGGGAACCGCAGGACCAGAAGCTGGGATTTTTTTAAGGGAGCCACAGAAGCGGCTAGTGCTTCGCATAGGCGGGACCGCAGAAGCGATATTCACTATTTAGAAATAGCAATTTCGAGGGTTTAATTTCATAAGTTTGAAAAATTGATTGAGAGCTCGGGAGAAGGCGATTTTGAGTGGGTTTTGAAGAGAAAATCACTTGGGTAACGTTTCTTTGATCCCTTTTTGTTATACTTTATCACTATATAGTTAAATACATCATGGGAATTCGAATTTTGGACCAAAAATTGGATAATTTGGGGTAAAACTTCATTGGCTAGACTATTGAGTTTTGACTGGGCATTTGACCTCCAATTTGGGAGATTTTTATATGGTTTGACTCGTGAGAGTACGAGGGTTCTAAAAATGTGAAAATTATTCCATTCCGAGACGTTGGCTTGAGGGGAGTTTTGGTCATTTTATCTATTTTCACGCCCTAGCTTTAATTTTAATAGCGGAATCAGTTGTTTGCAATATTATTTACGATATGTTATTGAATTGAATAGATTCGGGCCATTTGGAGTCGGATACTCGTGGCAAAGGCGTGGTTTCTATTGATATCGAGTCTGTTCGAGGTAAGTGGCTTGTCAAACTTTGTTTGGGGGACCCTTCCCCTTAGGATTTTACTTGATATTTGAGTGCCTTGTGCGTGAGGTGACGAGCGCGTACTTGAGCCGATTGATGAAATCCTTTTTTTTTTACATAAGCTATGGAAACTTAGTTCTTATCCTTATTTGCTTTGTTCTACTTGGAGTTATGACTTATGCTAGATTAGGAAAAGCATGTTTAGCTGATTTGGCTGCCTACTTGCTTAAATTATTTTGACTGCACTACGTGAAGCATGCTAGGCTAGTTTTATCTGTGTTTGTCTTTCGTACCTTATTCCTTGGTTTGTTTCTGGCTGTGATTACGCATTTACATTGGGACTACAGATGTGGGATTCCGGTAGCTCCCCCCTTGTTTGTTTACTTTGGGACTACGGGTTCGATTCCCAGGAGATCCCCCTGCATTTTTACTTTGGGACTACGGGACGATATCCCGGTAGATCTCCCTGCACATTGATGATTGGACTACGGGACGGTATCCCGGGAGATCCTCTGGTATTGGTACGTGAGTTGGACTACGGGACGGTATCCCGGGAGATCCACTGGACAGTTGAGGAAAGGGCTACAGGACGGTATCCTGGGAGACCCTCATTGGTATCTTGACATTGAGCTGTGTTTACTCTGTGTTTTACTCTATCCTTGTAGGTAGTATTGCCTCGTTGACTTGCCTCATTACACTGCTGTATTTATTATTTCTGTCAGATTTCCACACTGTTAATTATTTTTATTGTTATATTTTTGCCTCAGTAGGGCCCTGACCTTCCTCGTTACTACCCAATCGAGGTTAGGCTTGACACTTACTGAGTACCGCTCTGGTGTACTCATGCCCTTCCTGCGCATGTTTTTCATGTGCAGATCATCCAGGTACCTCTACTCAGGCGCACTATCAGTGAGGCAGGAGGATTTCGGAGACTTCGAGGTAGATCTGCTGCGTCTGCAAACCGACGAGTCCCCCTCTTACTCTATCTTTAGTACTTAGTTTTCTCTCTTCCGGTTGTTAGATATTCTGGAGTTTTGGAGCCATACTATATACTTCTGTAGCCTATGTTGCCCGTGAGTTTCCGGTTTTTGGGAATTGTCTTAGATTTGTGTTATCGAGTTGTACATGCCGAGCGGCATTCGGTACAGTTTCCTTTAGATATTTAATTTGATTTTCTCTATTTTTCCGCGATTATTATGTTTCCGCAATAATAGGCTTACCTGGTCTTGGGGACCAGGTGCCGTCATGACATGTTCACGGTTGGTGAACTAGGGTCGTGACAAGTTGGTATCAGGGCTCTAGGTTCATAGGAGTCACGGAACACAGGCCGGTTTACTAGAGTCTCGCTGATCGGTACGGAGACGTCTGTGTTTATCTACGAGAGGCTATGTAACTGTTTAGGAAAAATCTTCATTTCTTTTGAATTCCTTGTCGTGCGATATTTTGACATCAATTCTAAACTTCTGTCTTCTATTCTCTCACAGATGGTGAGGACACGTGCTACACGAGAGGACCAGGCACCCGCGCCCCCTGCTGCCGCCGTCAGAGGCCGGGGCCGGGGTAGAGGTCGAGGACGCGCAAATGGTGCAGCCACAGCACCTGCGCGAGCTGCCGCCGAGGTACCACCAGCAGATCCAGCCGGAGCCCAGGCACCTGGCACACCTACTACTACCACCATTACTCTAGCGCTCCAGGAGACTTTGGCTCAATTCATGAGCATGTACACCACCTTGGCTCAGGCGGGGTTGCTTCCCCTTGCTTTAGCCACATCCCAGGCCAGGGGAGGAGCACAGACTCCCGCCGTCCGCACTCCTCAGCAGCGAGTGCAGGTTGAGCAGGCTCCCGAGATTATTCTTGCACCGCCTGCAGCACCAGTTCAGCCCGAGGATGGGTCAACTGCTTCAGAGGACGAGCAGTGCAGACTTGAGAGGTTCAAGAAGTATGATCCCCCAGTGTTCAGTGGATTAGCATCATACGATGACTTGGGATTTCTGGAGGAGTGTCATCGTATTCTTCGCACTATGGGCATAGTGGAGTCCAGCGGGGTTTCTTTCACTGCTTTTCAGCTTCGGGGAGCTGCCTATGATTGGTGGCGCACTTATGAGATAGACAGTCCAGTCGAAGCTGCTTCACTGACTTGGACCTAGTTCTCGGATATGTTCATGAGAGAGTTTGTTCCCCAGAGTCTCAGGGATGCATGGCGCGCAGAGTTTGAACATTTGCGCCAGGGTGCTATGACCGTTTCGGAGTATGCTATCCGTTATACCAGGTTGGCCAGGCATGCACCGGCTTTGGTTGCTACAGTTCGGGAGAGAGTTCGTAGGTTCATTGAGGGTCTTAACCCACCCATCAGATCTAGCATGGCTCGAGAGTTGGAGACGGACGTTCCTTATCAGCAGGTAGTGAGCATTGCTAGGAGGATTGAGGGTATGCTCGCCAGGGAGCGAGGGGAGAGGGAGGCCAAGAGGTCTCGAGAGTCGGGTCACTACTCTGGTGCCCGTACCCCATCAGCAGGTCGTTATGGTAGGGGTTATGCGGGTCGCCCTGTTCATTCAGCTCTTCCAGCAGCCGGCAGTACTCCAGCTCCACCTGCACCTCAGTAGCCTTACTATGCACCTCCAGTTTGTAGCGCGCCTCCTGCGCGGGGTGTTTCCAGAGGTCAGTCCAGCAGGCCTAGTCCCAGCCAGTCACAGCCACCGCGTCCTCCCAGAGCTTGTTTCGAGTGCGGTGATACACGCCACATGGTTAGGGACTGCCCCAGACTTGGTAGGGGTGCATCTTCACAGACTGCTCAGCCGCAGCGTGCTCCTCAGAGTTCTCAGGCCATGATCACAGCTCCAGCTGCTACCCCACCTACCCAGCCGACTAGGGGCGGAGGTCGGGGAGATAGAGGTCGCCCTCGAGAGAGGGGCCGGGCCAGATATTATGCTATTCCTGCTCGTACTGAGGCTGTTGCCTCCGACTCCGTCATTATAGGTATTATTCTGGTTTGTCATAGAGAGGCATCGGTTCTATTCGATCCGGGCTCTACTTACTCTTATGTGTCTTCTTACTTTGCTCCTCATTTGGGTGTGCCTCGGGATTCTTTGAGTGCCCCCGTTTATGTTTCTACTACTGTGGCAGATTCTCTTGTTGTGAATCGCGTTTATCGGTCATGTTTGGTTACTATTCGTGGTTTTGAGACCAGAGCAGACTTATTATTACTCGGTATGGTGGATTTTGACATTATTTTGGGCATGGACTGGTTGTTGCCCCATTTTGCTATCCTTGATTGTCACGCCAAGACCGTGACGCTGGCTATGCCAGGTATTCCGCGTGTTGAGTGGAGTGGTACTTTAGATCACACTCCCAGTAGAGTTATCTCTTTTCTTAAAGCTCAGCGCATGGTTGAGAAGGGGTGTGCCGCGTATTTGGCTTATGTGAGAGATGTTAGTGTTGATACCCCTTCTGTTGATTCTGTTTCGGTGGTACGGGATTATCCCGATGTATTTCCAGCTGATCTTCCGGGCATGCCGCCTGATAGAGACATTGATTTCGGCATTGATTCGTTGCCGGGCACTCAACCCATTTCCATTCCTCCGTATCGTATGGCTCCTCCTGAGTTGAAGGAGTTGAAGGATCAGTTGCAGGAATTACTTGGTAAGGGTTTTATTCGACCCAATGTTTCACCGTGGGGTGCTCCTATTTGTTTGTGAAAAAAAGGATGATTCTATGCGCATGTGTATTGACTACCGCCAGTTGAACAAGGATACAGTGAAGAACCGTTATCCTTTGCCTCGCATTGATGATCTGTTTGACCAGCTTCAGGGCGCACAGGTGTTTTCTAAGATTGACTTGCACTCAGGTTACCATCAGTTGAAGATTCGGGAGCCAGATATCTCGAAGACTACCTTCAGGACTCGATATGGCCATTACGAGTTCCTTGTCATGTCATTTGGGCTGACCAATGCCCCTGCAGCTTTCATGCATTTGATGCACAGTGTGTTCAGGCCATATCTTGACTCGTTCGTGATTGTTTTTATTGATGATATTCTGGTGTATTCCCGGAGTCGGGAAGATCATGAGCAGCACCTGAGGACCATGCTACAGACCTTGAGGGAGAAAAAGTTATATGCAAAGTTCTCAAAATGTGAGTTTTGGCTGAGCTCTGTGGCATTCTTAGGCCATGTGATTTCTAGTGAGGGTATTCGGGTGGATCCGAGGAAGGTAGAGGCCGTGCAGAGGGTGCCCAGGCCGTCCTCAGCTACAGAGATTCGTAGTTTCCTTGGCTTGGCGGGTTACTACCGTCGTTTCATGGAGGGATTTTCATCGATCGCTGCCCCTATGACTAGATTGACCCAGAAGGGTGCCCCATTTCAGTGGACAGAGGAGTGTGAGGCGAGCTTGCAGAAGCTCAAGACAGCTTTGACTACAGCCCCTATCTTGATGTTGCCTACCGGTTCGGGGTCTTATGCTGTCTATTGTGACGCCTCGAGAGTTTGCCTTGGAGCAGTATTGATGCAGGACGGTAGGGAGATTGCCTACGCGTCCAGACAGTTGAAGATACATGAAAAGAATTACCCTGTCCACGACCTTGAGTTAGCTGCCATCGTTCATGCCTTGAAGATCTGGCGTCATTATTTATATGGAGTGCCTTGCGAGATCTATACTGATCATCAGAGTTTGCAGCACTTGCTCAAGGAAAAGGATCTCAATATGCGTCAGAGGAGGTGGTTAGAGTTGCTGAAGGATTACGACATCACCATCCTGTATCACCCGGGCAAGGCCAATGTAGTGGCGGATGCCTTGAGTCGCCGGGCGGAGAGTTTGGGGAGTTTGGAATATTTACCAGCTTCAGAGAGGCCTATGGCGATGGATGTTCAGGCCTTAGCCAGCCAGTTCGTGAGATTGGATCTTTCGGAGCCCAGTCGAGTTCTAGCTTGTGTGGTTTCCCAGTCCTCCTTATTTGATCGTATCAGGGAGCGGCAGTATGATGACCCTCATTTGCTTGTCCTTCAGGACAAGGTTCAGCGTGGAGATGCCAGAGATGTGACCATTGGAGATGACGGGGTATTGAGGATGCAGGGCCGGATTTGTGTGCCCAATGTTGATGGTCTTCGAGAGTTGATTCTAGCAGAGGCCCATAGTTCGCGATATTCCATCCATCCGGGTGCCGCGAAGATGTATCAGGACTTGAGGCAGATCTACTGGTAGAGGCAGATGAAGAACGATATAGTTGGTTACGTGTCTAAATGCCTCAACTGCCAGCAGGTGAAGTATGAACACCAGCGCCCGGGTAGGTTGCTTCAGCAGATAGAGATTCCGGAGTGGAAATGGGAGCGCATCACCATGGATTTCGTGTCAGGACTCCCACGGACCTTGAAAAAGTTTGATGCCATTTGGGTCATTGTGGATCGGCTGACCAAGTCCGCTCATTTCATCCTTGTGTGTACCACTTATTCGTCGGAGCGGTTGGCAGAGATTTATATCCGGGAGATTGTCCGTCTGCATGGTATTCCAGTTTCTATTATTTCGGACAGAGGTACTCAGTTTACATCGCGGTTCTGGAGAGCCGTGCAGCAGGAGTTAGGTACTCGGGTGGAGTTGAGCACAGCATTTCACCCCAGACGGACGAACAGTCCGAGCGCACTATTCAGATTCTTGAGGATATGCTCCGTGCGTGTGTGATTGAGTTTGGAGGGTCTTGGGATCATTTCTTGCCACTGGCGGAGTTTGCTTACAATAATAGTTATCAGTCCAACATTCAGATGGCGCCGTATGAGGCTTTATATGGCAGGAGGTGTAGATCCCCGGTGGGTTGGTTTGAGCCGGGTGAGGCCAGGCTATTGGGCACAGAGTTAGTACAGGATGCATTGGAGAAGGTTAAGACGATTCAGGATAGACTCCGTACAGCCTAGTCCAGACAGAAGAATGGTGAGCGGGTTCTGCTTCGGGTCTCGCCTATGAAAGGCGTTATGAGGTTTGGGAAGAAAGGAAAGTTGAGTCCGAGATTTATTGGCCCTTTTGAGATCTTGAGGCGAGTTGGGGAGGTTGCTTACGAGCTTGCCTTACCTCCCAGTTTGGCCGGAGTTCACCCGGTATTTCATGTTTCGATGCTCCGGAGGTATTACGGTGATCCGTCGCACGTGTTGGATTTCAGTTCAGTCCAGTTGGACAAGGATCTATCCTATGTTGAGGAGCCAGTGGCTATATTGGACAGACAGATCAGAAAGTTGAGGTCAAAGAACATTGCTTCAGTGAAGGTTCAGTGGCGGGGTCAGCCGGCCGAGGAGGCGACTTGGGACACCGAGCAGGATATGCGCAGCCAGTACCCTCATCTTTTCACTACTTCAGGTATGTTCTTTATGCTCGTTCGAGGACGAACGAATGTTTAAGTGTAGGAGGATGTAACGACCCTGCCGGTCGTTTTTGGAATTTACGCCCCGATCCCCCATTAACTGCTTCCCCTAAGTTCATTTCTGCTAATTTGGTTTGCCGGGACGTTCGGTGTTAGGATTCGGAGTGTTTTGGGACACTTAGTCCCTAAATGAGAGCTTAAGTGTTGAAAAATGGTCCGTAGTCGGAACAGTGTGAAGACGACCTCGGAATGAAAATCTGATTGTTCCGTTAGCTCCATTAGGTGATTCCGGGGTTGGGAGCATGTTCGGAATGTATTTTAGAAGTCCGTAGCTCATTTAGGCTTGAAATGCCAAAGTTTGTATTTTTGAAGTTCCGGTCCGATAGTGAGTTTTGATCCGAGGGTCAGAATGGAATTCCGAAGGTTGCAGTAGCTCCGTCATGTCATTTGGGATGTGTGTGCAAAATTTCAGGTCATTCGGACGTGTTTTGGTTAGGTTTTTGATCGAAATCGTATTTGGAAGAAATTTGAAGTTCCTAGGCTTGAGTCTTTGATTAAATCGGTTTCCGGTGTTGTTTTAGGTGTTTTAAGGATTGGTACAAGTTCGAATAAGGTATTAGGTGGTATTGGTGCTTTTGGTTGAGGTCTCGGGGGCCTCAGGATGATTTCGGGTGTTTAACGGAGAAAATTTCTAAGTGTTGCAGCAGCTGGTATTTTTCTTTCTGGTATTTTCGCTTCTGCGGCCTGGGAACCGCAGAAGCGGAGTCGCAGAAGCGGCCTTGGACGTCGCAGAAGCGACTTTTCCCTCCAGGAAACCGCAGAAGCGGTAGGATTTCCGCAGAAGCGGATCCGCTTCTGCGAGATGGGAACCGCAGGAGCGGAAGCTGGGATTTTTAAAGGGAGCCACAGAAGCGGCCAGTGCTTCGCATAGGCGGGACCGCAGAAGCGGTCCCTAGACCGCAGAAGCGGCATTCACTGTTCAGAAATAGCAATTTCGAGGGTTTAGTTTCATAAGTTTGAAAAATCGATTGAGAGCTCGGGAGAAGGCGATTTTGAGTGGGTTTTGAGGAGAAAATCATTGGGTAACGTTTCTTTGATCCCTTTTTGTTATATTTCATCATTATATAGTTAAATACATCATGGGAATTCGAATTATAGACCAAAAATTGGATAATTTGGGGTAAAACTTCATTGGCTAGACTATTGAGTTTTGAGTGGGCATTTGACCTCCGATTTGGGAGATTTTTATATGGTTAGACTCGTGAGAGTACGAGGGTTCTAAAAATGTGAAAATTATTCGATTCCGAGACGTTGGCTTGAGGGGGGTTTTGGTCATTTTATCTATTTTCGCGCCCTAGCTTTAATTTTAATAGCGGAATCAGTTGTTTGCAATATTATTTACGATATGTAATTGAATTGAATAGATTTGGGCCATTTGGAGTCGGATACTCGTGGCAAAGGCGTGGTTTCTATTGATATCGAGCCAGTTCGAGGTAAGTGGCTTATCTAACCTTGTGTGGGGAACTCTCCCCCTTAGGATTGTTTTCTTGATATTTGAGTGCCTTGTACGTGAGGTGACGAGCGCGTACTTGAGCCGATTGATGAAAATCCGGTTTTCACTTAAGTTGTTGATATTTAGCTTTCTTTACTACTTGCCTTATCCTACTTGAAATTATACTTGTGCTAGATTTGGGAAGCATGTTTAGCTGACTTAACTGCCTAATTGCTTAAGTTGTTTGACTGTACTACGTGAAGCATGCTAGGCTAATTCTATCTGTTGCTCTGTCTTTCGTACTTTATTCCTTGGTTTGTTTCTGGCAGTGGTTGCGCATTTACATTGGGACTACGGATGTGGGATTCCGGTAGCTCCCTCCCCTTGTTTGTTTACTTTGGGACTACGGGTTCGATTCCCGGTAGATCCCCCTGCACTTTTACTTTGGGACTGCGGGTAGATTCCCGATAGATCCCCCTACATTTTGATGGTTGGACTACGGGACGGTATCCCGAAAGATCCTTCGGTTTGGTATACGAGTTGGACTACGGGACTGTATCCCGGGAGATCCACTGGACAGTTGAGGAAAGGGCTATAGGACGGTATCCTGGGAGACCCTCATTGTTATCATTGGTATTGAGTTGTATTTACTCTGTGTTTGCTCTGTCCTTTTGTGGTTGTCATTGTCTCGTTGACCTGCCTTATTTCACTACTGTATTTATTATTTCTGTCAAATTATCATACCGTTAATTATTGTTATTACTATATTTTGTCTCAGTATGGCCCTGACCTTCCTCGTCACTACCCATCCGAGGTTAGGCTTGGCACTTACTGAGTACCGCTGTGGTGTACTCATGCCCTTCCTGCGCATGTTTTTCATGTGCAGATCATCCAGGTACCTCTACTTAGGCGCACTATCAGTGAGGCAGAAGGACGACGGAGACTTTGAGGTAGATCTGCTGCGTCCGCAGACCGACGAGTTTCCCTCTTACTCTATCTCCAGTACTTAGTTTTTTTTTCTTCTTCCGGTTGTTAGATATTCTGGAGTTTGGAGCCTTTACTTTTCGCTTTTGTAGCCTGTGTTGCCCGTGAGTTTCCGGGTTTTGGGGATTGTTTTGAACTTGTGATATTGAGTCGTACATGCCGAGCGACATTCAGTACAGTTTCTTTTAGTATTTAATTTGGTTTCCTCTATTTTTCCGCAATTATTATATTTCCGCAATATTAGGCTTATCTGGTCGTGGGGACTAGGTGCCGTCATGACATGTTCACAGTCGGTGAACTAGGGTCGTGACAGAGTTAGAGGGCTCGAATGTGGATTCTGACGATTCGGTTAGCTTCGGGGGATGATTTATGACTTAGGAGTGTAATCGGAAGTGATTTTGGAGGTTCGGTGTAGAATTAGGCTTGAATTGGCGAAGTTAGTATTTTGGCGAATTCCGTTGATAGGTGAGATTTTGATCCGAGGTTCGGAATGGAATTCCGAGAGTTGCTGTAGCTTCGTTAGGTGATTTGGGATGTGTGTGCAAAATTTCATGTTATTCGGAGGTGATTTGGTTGGGTTTTTGATCAAATGCGTGTTTCGGAAGTTTTAGAAGAACTTAGGCTTGAATCCGATGTAAATTTGGTGTTTTGATGTTAGTTTTGGTGTTTTGAGAGTGAAACTAAGTTTTAATGATCATATGTGACGTGTTAGTATGTTCGTATGCGGTCCCGAGGAGCTCGGGTGAGTTTCGGATAGGTTTGGGCTGCATTGTGCTCGTTTTTCTTATGCTTCGACGTCGTTTCTTCAAGCATAAATGATATCATATTGAACAAATGAGCTCCTATTACTGTTTTGAATGAAGCATTAGATCCGTATCGTAATTACGGACCCTCAGCAAAAAGAATCGTCGAATTTGGACATCGTATGAGGATTTTGTGGCCATTTTACCAAGGTTGCCCGGATTTTCAGGTTAATAACGAAATTGCCCCTGACGGCATATTAAAAACCTGCACTATTTACAAATCTTAAAACCTACATATCTCCTTCATTATAAGGTCAAATTGAGTGATTCAAAAGCCTAAATTCATTATAATTTTAAAAGGAATCAATTGGGAGCAGTAAAACGCGTGAACAGTATACCTATAATGAGCAGGTCGAGTTTTTTTCCAATTTTTGAACGGGAAGAAGCTTCTTAGGCGATTTTTAAGAGGGAAAATCAGTGGGTATCACAGAGGTAAGTGATTTGATTATTAAAACTCGTTTATGGGTGATTATAGACCATAATCCTAGCCTTTAATTCATGAAAAACAGTAGAAAAATAGGATTTTGGGGCCTGAGATTATGAGACTTTTAGGGGTCGATTTGTGGGGTCAAACGGACTCCGATTTTGGTTTTCTTTATATGTAAGGAATCGGGAGAAGATGAAGAACACTTTTCTGTAAAAATTTCTGAGTTTCGAGAAGTGGGCCCGGGGCTCGGGTTTTGTCAATTTCGGGATTATTGATATTTTTCGATTATTTTCGATTGGGTATTGATGCTATAGCATAATGTGACGTATTCGTTGTGGTTTTGGTCAGATCCGACGCGCTAGGAGGTCGATTTGAGAGGCAAGGGCATAGCGAGCTAGGATTTTGGCCGGCTTGAGGTTAGTAATAGATGTAAATGCTGTGTTGAGGGTTTTAAACCCCGAATTTGCACATTGTAGTGCTATGTTGAGGTGACTTGCACGCCGGATAACGGGCGTGGGGTAGAGCACCGTCGGGGATCGTGACTTAGTCCGTCCCGCTTAATAAAATTACTACCTAATTGATTGAAGCTTAGTGAGATCCTTATAAAAATGGATTAATTGTCATAATTTGGCCTCGTGCCAACTGATTGAATCCTTCAGGGATTGTTTTTACTGGTTTCTTACCATATTTTCAGACAATTGAACTCAGTCCTAGTATTTAGTACTGTTTTGCAAACTCAGCCAATTTTTATCAAAACTTGGAACTTAAATAATATTTCTAATGAAGTTTGGGCTGAATATTTCTATATTATTGTGCCCGAGGGGCTTATATGATTCTGGACTGAGTATGGGATCGGGTTGCGCGCCGCAGCAGTATTATATGGATATTGATATGAGTCTTAGGGCCTAATGGATTCCACGAGATGGCTTGATATTGCGCTTGTGCCGTAAGGGGCCCCTCCCGGAGTCTGCACACCCCCAGTGAGCGCCGTCGACGATAAATAAATGGAGCGGGCTGCACGCCGCAGCGGGTACTAGAGAGTATCATACTATTTGTTGCATGTCTTAATTGATTGTCATTCATTTACTTATCTGTTGCGGCATCATTGTTTTCATTGGTTTATTGAGTTGACATTATCTGGATTAAACTGCTGTAATTATAGCTTACATTGTGCCTATCCGGGATTTCTTACTCTCAACCCTTATTTATGTTTATTACTCTCTGGGTTGGAAGTACTCACATTACTCCCTGCACCTTGTGTGCAGATCTATGTGCACCAACTGAGGCTGAGTGAGGATTTCTCTGTCAAGCATCATATTTGGGAACATCAAGGTAGCTGCATGACGTCCGCAGTCTTGATCTTCCCATATAACCTATTTGCTTTATTTCCGCATTTCTTTAGAGCAATATGTAGTAGGTTGACACCCGTGTATTAGAGGCTCAGACTTGTGACACCGCATTCTTCGGGCTGTGTAGTAGTATTTCTACTTGGGTTTTCCGCATATTTTAATTATATTTCAGAGTTTCAGTATTATAACTTAGTAATTATTTGTGTTAATTGAATCATGAACTGTATAAAAAGGGTTAAGGTTGTTGAATTGGTCGGGCTTGCCTAGCAGTGTGTTAGGCGCTATCATGACCGGGGTTGGGGTCGTGACAGGGAGCTTGCCTAGCGAGGGGTATAGCGAGGTGGGTCTCGCGGCAACTCTCGCGTCGCACGCTTCTCAGCTCGCGTGTGAGCTCGCCTCACTAGGTACTTGGCTCGCCACCAGCCTCGTGTTTCCAGGTACGAACATGCCTCCTAAGAAGGATAACTAGAAAGGCGAGGGAAAAGCCACTGCTCCGTCTAAAGCCAAGGACTGGTACAAGCTTTGTCGGCCGACACATATACATCCTGAGGCAGCTGCTCATGAGCGTCGCCTACAAGCTAAGTATCAAGCAATCTGGAAAGGTATTCAGGATCTTGGGTTGAGCCATGTGTTTTGAAACACCGGGGATATCAATGTCAACCTTATTTGGGAATTTTATACCGGTTCTGATCCAAATGATCCTGAGCAGCTGGTGGCTATTCAGGGATGGTTGATCGAATTTTCAGCATCGACTTTTTCTATTTTTTTAGGTGCGCCGGATGTTCCCCAGGAACCTTTGGACATCTTTATCACCCGTCCCAAATATGTAGAATTGAGACACACTCTTTGTGGTGTCAATGCTGTGGCGGCTTGGGTTCGTGACAAGAAAACCAATCGCCATAGGAAATTCCCTAAGAAGAAAATAAAGGCAGAAGCTCAAGTGTGGTTGAAATTGATAATACACGCTCCTACCATGCAACCATGACACTCTTATTAGCCGTGAAAGGACTTGCGTGTTAAATTTCCTAATGACTGGCCAGAGGGTGAATGTGGGCCACTTGATCCACTACTAGATGACCCAAATGATAACTAGCAAGAGAATTGATTGAATGCCCATTGCGAACATGTTGACTCAGTACTTGAGACAAGAAGAGGTGGAAGAGGAGCAAGCTTTTGATAGAGTCATTCCTCCGCCCCCACGACTAATGGACATCACAAGCATCTGGGTTAAGGAAGAGAATGCTATGACAGGTGCCGAGTGCAATGCTTGAGATGACAGCTTTTTTGCCCATTTATATGGGATGATGAACCTGCAGCTTCGGATTGTGGGACAGCCGACCACTACAGAAGAGAGGGCTATCTTAGAGGAGCGTTTCCCGTTCAATGTTCATGCCCAGCAGCTGGTTGGGTTTGGCGATGGCTACCGACTCCTAGAGGATGAGGATGTCAACACACCAGAGCAGTCCAAGGCAGTCTGAGGATGATGATGATGGGGAGGAGGAGGAGGAAGCAAAAGATGAGGAGTGGACAGCTGTAGATGGAGCCTTCGAAGATGAAGGCGATGACGAGGCTTGATCAGGGAGTTTTCATACCACCCTACTCGTTTTTTGTTTTGTTGTCAGTTTGTGTATGCATTGAGGATATTGCATGAATTAAGGGTGGGGTGGTAACTTGTAGATATTAGATACACTAATTAATTCTTGTTTTATTTTTTTTCAGTTAGTGTCGTTTTTTTATGAAAAAAAAGTACAAAAAATTGGACTCTTCCCGACGATGGATCTCCTAGACAGTTTCCTTGAGGGTATCAAATCTAAATAAAAAATAAAAAATAAAAAATAAAAAATAAAAAAATATTTTCTTTGTAGGTAGTGTCGTAATTCACCATTGGTTTTTCTTTGTGCCGCGGTTCTTTTCCAAGGGTTTTGGTTGAACCGGGTATTAATTTTATTTTTTTAGGAGCAGGAACCATACCTTGAGAATAGCGAGTACTCTAGTTGTAACGCTTAGGCTCAGTTTTTGACTATAGTATTAAGTACATTAAATCGTATAATCTTAACTTTGCTTAACTGCTTTGACTAGAGTGTCTTGATAAAACCAATCCTGAGTGAGTTATGTGCCATGTGTATGTGAGGTTTGTGTGTATTCTGTGCATTGCAATTGATGTCTAGAACTTGCCACTTGTGTTTGCAAAGCGAAATAGTAGTCTTGTTCAGTTTGGGAAGTGATATAGGCGTTTCTTTGTTGTGAAGAATATTTCTTGATGGTGATGGCTTTTGATGTAATTGTGCTTAAAGAAATATGGGGTAATATACATTGATGTGAAGGTGGAATTTTGGTTTGACATAAGTATGGGCTTGAAGGTTAAAGTATATGTATTAAAGTGCTTAGGGAGGTGTAGTCATTCATATATTTAAATGTATCCTACCCTACCCGCAGCCTACATTACAACCAATTAAAGTCCTACTTGATCCTAGACTAAATGAGATCGATCAGTAGAGTAATACACTACAGGCAAGCCTATGATGCATCTTTTGTGGTATATGAATGTTATTTCTGAGAGTGAGTGAATTCTTTCTATCTTGAGTTCCTAATTGTTCTTAAATTTTATTGTGTCACTACTAGAAATCCGGAAAAAAGCGACCACGAAAAGCGTCCAAAGTTGGTCGCTTATTGGCCAAAAAGCGACCAAACACGCCTGGTCGATATTAAGCTGGTCCCTTTACCTTAGGGACCAAAGTTGGTCGCTAATTAGCGACCAACTTTGGTCTCTCAGGTAAAAGGACCAAATTTTTCGGGTAAAGAGAATAGCGAAGAATATATCACCAATATCCCACTAAGCTTGTACGGATCAGACTTGGAAGAAAGTTAAGAACAAAACTTCCTATAATCTCTGTCATCATAGAGTCTTATGATCCCCGTTTTATGGGAACTGCCATGATCAACGGAAAACATTCCATCACCATCAACCTTGTCACTCCCAATTAAACTCCTTTTTCTCTTGGAAATTGAAGTATAGAATTCCTCTATTACCTCTTCTTTTATCTACTTAGGAAATGTTAAACTCCTACCTACACCGTAACTATTTGAAACACATGTTCTTGCCTTCTCGTCATCGTTGTCGCTAATGAGAAGAATAATTAAAGGCACACTCTGCCAGGTACTGTGTCTTAGTTATTCTTGGTGGAAGTTCCATTGCATGTCTAATATTACCATCAACCCCTTCTACAAAATCCTCCCGGAATCTAAAATTCCAATACATAAACCAAAATTTTAATTCATATCCTAAAGGTTCAACTCATATCCAAAAAAATTCAATTTATAATCTAAAATTCCAATTCATAAACAAAAATTTCAATTCATATCCTAAAATTTCAAGTCATATCCTAAAGGTTCTAGTCATATCCTAAAATTTCAAGTCATATCCTAAAATTCCAAGTCATATCCTAAAATTCCAAGTCATATCCTAAAATTCCAAGTCATATCCTAAAATTTCAAGTCATATCCTAAAATTCCAATTCATATCCTAAAGGTTCAAATCATATCCTAGAGGTTCTAGTCATATTCTAAAAATTCAAGTCATATCCTAAAATTCCAATTCATATCCTAAAATTTCAAGTCATATCCTAAAATTCCAATTCATATCCAAAAGGTTCTAGTCATATCCTAAAGGTTCTAGTCATATCCTAAAAATTCAAGTAATATCCTAAAATTCCAATTCATATCCTAAAATTCCAATTCATAAACTAAAATTCCAATTCATATCCTAAAGGTTCAAGTCATATCCTAAAGGTTCTAGTCATATCCTAGAGGTTCTAGTCATATCCTAAAAATTCTAGTCATATCCTAAAATTCCAATTCATATCCTAAAATTTCAAGTCATATCCTAAAATTCCAATTCATAAACCAAAATTCCAATTCATATCCTAAATGTTCTAGTCATATCCTAAAATTTCAAGTCATATCCTAAAATTCCAAGTCATATCCTAAAATTTCAAGTCATATCCTAAAATTCCAATTCATAAACTAAAATTTCAATTTATAACTAAACTATCAAGACAATACAAAGATTCAAGGTTATAATTCAAACCTAAAAGTTAGGATTCACAAGAACAAATCATAAACCCTAAAAGTTTAGGATTTCTTCTCTTCAAACCATTTTTTTCCAAATTAGTAGGTAAAACTAAATATTTTAGCTACTAGCAATTATCATAGATTTAAATTAGCTAAGAACAATTAATTTTTACAAATCAAACTACAAGGAATTAAAATAAATCAGTGTATTTCGAAAAAACAAGGAAAGGAGAGAGAAACCTACCTGGACAATGGAGGACACCGGCGGTGGAGCTGCTGCTGCCGCCGGCGGGTGGAAGGTGGAGGGAGACGGTGGCGTCGGTGGAGGGAGATGGAAGGAGAGGGGGGGTTTGGAGTGTGAGAGAGATAAGAGAGAGAGAAGAAATAAGAGAATATGAGGAAACCCGTTTTTAGCTACGTATTTACAAAAAGCGACCAACTTTGGTCGNCACAGATTCAAGTCATTTCATATACTTTCAATATTCGTATCACAATTCGAGCCAATGCTCCTAGGATCAAATGATCATACTCACCGTTCACATGTTATTCAGCACATATAGAAATCCTCCAATAAACACGGAGTTCACAACCAAGTCATGATAATCACATTATAAGGACTCACGGTCATGCTAGACACCATTGTATAATACTCGTCACCATGCCTATACATCGTACTCGATCACATAGCAATTAGAAACAGACTCAACTCCTATTCCCTCAAGCTAGGGTTAAACCAAACACTTACCTCAAAGCCTTGACATCCACTTAATCCTCAACTATCGCTTTACCTCGCGGTTCCACCTCCAATTCGCTCGAATCTAATCACAAATTGTTCAATTACTCTAATAAACACTATATGAATCAATTTGAATGCATAAAATGATTTTCCCAAGTTTTTCCCAAAAATTCCAAAAATGCCCCCGGGCCCACGTGGTCAAAACCCGAGGTTCGAACCGAAACCCGATTACCCATTCCCCCACAAATTCAAATATGTAATTTGTTTTGAAATTGGACCTCAAATCGAGGTCTAACTCCCCAATTTATAGAAAACCTAGGTTCTACCAAAACACCCCAATTTCACCCATAAAATCCTTGATTTTTAAGTGAAAAACATGTTTAATGATGTTAAAGACTGAAAGAATTGAGTAAAAATCAACTTACAATTGATTTGGGATGAAGTTTGCTCTTGAAAAATCGCCTATGGTGTTTGGGTTTTTGAAAGAATGGTGAAAAGTGATGAAAATTCGACTAAGTATAAAATTTGCTGGGCCTCGGATATGGGAATTTCGAACCTGGGTTCGCAATTGCGAACCAAACAGGGCTGGGAATTGCGAGATTTCAGTTCGCATTTGCGAACACTGGGCCTCAATGCAGACTTCGCATTTTCAAAGTAATGATCGCATTTGCGATCTGGGCCCTCTCGCATTTGCGAGCAAGGGCGTCGCATTTGCGACTACAGCCCATTTTCCCACTCTTCGCATTTGCGAAAGATTGATCGCATTTGCGATCTGGCCCAGATTTCCCCTTCTTTGCATTTGCGATGGGAATTCACATTTGCGAGTCTCGCATTTGCGAGAATTCCTTCGCTAATGCGATGCCAACGGACCTGACCTGCAACTATTTTTTTTCCAAAGTTCAAAATGCAACTCGACACTTATCCAAAACTCACCCGAGCGCTCGGGGCTCCAAACCAAACATGTACATAACCTCAAAAACATCCTACAGACTAATCCGTGCGGTCAAATCGCCAAAATAACATCAAAATCATTGAACCAAGCCCCAAATTTATCATTTTTCATTATAACTTCATAAACTTCAAACTTTAGATATTTAGGTCCGAAACACGTCAAATGACGTCCGATTTCGACCAAACTTTACAGAAAGCGCTTAACACATATTTATGACTTCTACCGGGCGCCGGAACCACAATACGAGCCCTATACCACAGTCTTTTAATCAATTTTCATTTCCTTTTTCCTTAATAATTTCAGAGAAACAATTTCACAGAAAAATTCTTTCCTCGGGCTCTAGACCTCGGAATTCGACTCCGGGCACATGCCCGAGTCCCATATTTTTCTACGGACCTTCCGGGACCGTCCAATCTCAGATCCGGGTCCGTTTACCCAAAATGTTGACCAAAGTCAACTTTAATCATATTAATATCTAAATTCATCATTTTTACACATAATTCATATTTATGCCTTCCGGCTACACGCCCGGACTGCGCACGCAAATCGAGGCAAGTAAAAATGAGGTTTTCAAGATGAAGCACGGAGTGGATGAGGAAATAGGTGATGACCCATTGGGTCGTCACATCCTCCACCTATAAAACAACCATTCGTCCTCGAACAGACAAAAGAAAGAAGTACCTGAGTCAGGGAACAGATGTGGATAACGGCTCCGCATATCAGACTCAGACTCCTAGGTCAAGGCCTCAGGGGGCTGACCTCTCCACTGAACACGAACAGAGGGAAAACTCCTAGATCTCAACTGACGAACCTTCCGGTCTAGAGTAGCTACCGGCTCCTCCTCATAAGATAAATCCTTGTCCAACTGGACAGTGCTGAAGTCTAACACATGGGTAGGATCGCCGTGATACCTCTGAAGCATAGACACATGAAAAACTGGCTGCACGGCTGATAAGCTAGGTGGCAATGCAAGTCTATAAGCCACCTCTCCTACTCGATCAAGAATCTCAAACGGGCCAATGTACCTAGGGCTAAGCTTGCCCTTCTTTCCGAACCTCATCACGCCCTTCATAGGCGACACCCGGAGCAATACCCGCTCACCAACCATAAAAGCTATATCTTGGACCTTACGGTCTGCATAACTCTTCTGCCTAGACTGAGCTGAACGAAGCCTCTCCTGAATGATCTTGACCTTATCTAAGGCCTCCTGAACTAAGTCTGTACCCAATAACCGAGCCTCTCCCGGCTCAAACCATCCGACTGGAGACCGACATCGCCTACCATACAACGCCTCATATGGGGCCATCTGAATGCTGGATTGGTAGCCGTTATTGTAGGCAAACTCTGCTAAAGGCAAAAACTGGTCCCACGAGCCTCCAAAATCAATGACACAAGCTCGGAGCATATCCTCCAAAATCTGTATAGTCCGCTCGGACTGACCGTCCGTCTGAGGATGGAATGCTGTGCTCAATTGAACCTGGGTGCCCAACTCTGATCATGAACCGGATAATTCTTCTCGTGGATCTTCAACTGTCTCGAAGCATAGGCAATGACTTTGCCATCCTGCATCAATACTTTACCAAGCCCAACACGGGAAGCATCACAATAGACTGTGTAAGGACTTGAACCCGTGGGCAAAACCAATACTGGTGCCGTAGTCAGAGCTGTCTTAAGCTTCTGAAAGCTCGCCTCACACTCATCTGACCATCTGCACTGGGCACCCTTCTGGGTCAATCTGGTCATCGGGGCTGCAATAGACGAAAATCCCTCCACGAACCAACGGTAATAACCTGCTAACCCCAAGAAACTCCGAATCTCGGTCGCTGAAGCTAGTCGAGGCCAATTCTTGACTGCCTCAATCTTCTTCGGGTCCACCTGAATACCCTCTGCTGATACAATATGACCCAGAAATGCAACCGAACTCAACCAGAACTCGCACTTCGAAAACTTAGCATATAACTGACTATCCTTCAGAGTCTGGAGAACCACTCTGAGGTGCTGCTCGTGCTCTTCCTGGCTGCGGGAGTACACCAGAATATCATCAATGAAGACTATCACGAATAAGTCTAGATATGGCCTGAACACTCGGTTCATCAACTCCATAAATGCTGCTGGGGCATTGGTCAACCCAAATGACATGACTAAAAACTCATAGTGCCCATACCGAGTGCGGAATGCAGTCTTAGAAACATCAGACGCCCTAATCCTCAGCTGATGGTAGCCAGATCTCAAGTCTATCTTTGAAAACACTTTTGCTCCCTGAAGCTGGTCAAACAAATCATCAATCCTCGGCAGTGGATACTTGTTCTTTATCGTCACTTTGTTCAATTGCCGGTAATCAATACACATCCGCATCGAACCATCCTTCTTCTTCACGAATAACACCGGCGCACCCCAAGAAGAAGCACTATGCCTGATAAAACCCTTCTATGGTAAATCCTGCAACTGGTCCTTTAACTCCTTTAACTCTGGCGGGGCCACGAGATACGGCAGAATAGAAATGGGTTGCGTGCCCAAAGCCAGATCAATACAGAAATCAATATCCCTGTCGGGCGGCATACCCGGCAGGTCTGAAGGGAAAACCTCGGGGAACTCTCGAACAACAGGAACAAAGTCAATAGAAGGAAACTCTGCGCTGGAGTCGCGAACATACGCCAGATAAGCTAAACACCCCTTCTCGACTATGCGTCGAGCCTTAACATATGAAATAACACTACGGGTGGTATGACCTGGGGTCCCTCTCCACTCTAGCGGGGCAATTCTGGCAAAGCCAAGGTCACGGTCTTGGCGTGACAATCTAAGATAGCATGATACGGGGAAAACCAGTCCATCCCCAATATGACGTCGAAATCCACCATTTCTAAAAGCAATAAATCAACACGGGTCTCAAGACCCTCAAACACAACCACATAGGAACGATGCACCCGGTCGACTACTATGGAGTCACCCACCGGTGTAGATACATAAACAGGAATGTCCAAAGCATAACTAGACATAGCCAGGTAGGGTGCAAAATGAGACGACACATACGTATATGTCGACCTAGGGTCAAATAGCACTGACGCATCTCTATCACAAACCAGAATAGTACCTGTAATAACGGCATCTGACGACTCGGCCTCTGGTCTGGCTGGCAAAGCATAAAATCGGGGCTCAGCCCCACCTCCCTAAACCATGTCTCTGGGACGATCGGCTACCGGCTGAACCCTACCTCTGGCGGTCCGGCCTCCACCTTTACGGTCTCGACCTCCACCTCTAAGATCCCTACCCCCGCCCCTGGCTGGCTGGGCAGGCTGTGGGTCACCTGGTGCCCGAATCATGGGGAGAGGGCCTTGCTGCTGCGACTGTGTACCCCTCAATCTCGGGCAAGCTCTCCTGATGTGACCATACTCACCACACTCATAACATTCCTCCATACAATGAGACTGACCCTGACGACCCGAATGACCTCCACGAAAACTCTGAAGAGGCTGTGTACTGATGGGAGCTGGCAGTGCACTGAGTGACTGCTGATCGGAATAATGCCCACGAAAACCACGATCACCTGGGGCACCCTGCGAAACCTGGAGGGCTGACTGAAAGGGCCTGGAAGGCTGACCCCTATCATAAGAATCCCTGCCTCCAGATGAGGCACCACTGAATCGACCTGAGTGATGGGGTCTCTTGTCTGCCCTATGACCACCCCCCTGTGGTAGAACCATCTCGATCCTCCAGGCCACATTGGCCGCCTCCTGAAAAGTAATGTCACTACCCGCCTCTCTGGCCATCTGAAGACGAACAGGCTGGATCAAACCATCAATAAATTTCCTCACCCTCTCCCTCTCAGTGGGGAGTATGACGAGGGCATGGCGAGCTAGATCGATAAACCGGGTCTCATGCTGAGTGACCGTCATAGACCCCTACTGGAGACGCTCACACTGCCTCCGGTAAGCATCCCTCTGAGTAACGGGAAGAAACTTTTCTAGAAACAACTCTGAAAACTGATCCCAAGTCAAAGGCGGCGACCCTGCTGGTCTGGCTAAACAGTAATCCCTCCACCAAGTCTTGGCGGATCCAGATAGACGAAAAGCCGCAAAATCAACTCCATTGGACTCCACAATGCCCATGTTCCGAAGAACCTCGTGGCAGCTATATAAGAAATCTTGGGGGTCCTCAGAAGAAGCNCATGTAACAAGTGGAAATTGGCAAGTTGTACTTGTGGCTAGAAACTGAGTTTTCATTGGAATATGTGAATGCTTGCGGCATTTTCTATAAATTGTGGGATTCTATGTATCAGTATCAGGAAGGTAAAGGTAACGGAATTAGATTCGTAGGAAGTCTCTTCAGAGCAAAGTATTTTGAAGGTGGTGCTTTTAGGGATATTTAAGAGAGTATTCAGCGGGTTATGAGCCTTAGGCTGTGTAGTATCATGCTTGGGTCTAGTGTGGTGAGTTGGGTTGAGGAAATGTGATGTTATGGCAAGAAGGAGTATCAATTGAAGGTAAATCAGAAGGGAGCTCGGATAGATGGGATAGCTTGGTAGTAGGCCAGATCGGTATGGTAAGGATATGATTAGTTCTTTGGGGGTTTACGAGGTAATGAGTTTCTTCAGGTATTTTGCGGTAATGCTCTTGGGTTTTAGTGGCCTGCGTAGGTTGGTTGAGCTAGGAGGATTCAGTCCTGACAGGCTTGTTTGTGTAAGGGGAGTCGGAGAGTTCTTGTTGATTTCTACCGCGGTTAGAGATGAATATTTTCTGCTGGCGTGAGGAGCTTGAGATGTATAGTGATTTTCTTCTAGAATGGGATCAATGGAAAAGTTCTTGGTTGGTTGAGTACTTAGTTGCTTGTGGCTCGGAAGGGATATGAAATTCTCATGTTATTTTAGGATGGATTGGTATATGCGGTATGTGTGGAGGTTGTGATTTGCGTGTGTAAGGTTGCGGTTCATTTCTGAACGGAAGGCCATAAATTCTTGGGCAGCACGTGCAGTTTCAAATAGTTAGGGAAATGAGCTTCAGATGATTAGAGGAATGATCTTCATATGATTAAGGAAATGGTATTGCTAATTGGGGTGATCTGACAAGGGTATATGTTTCAGAAAAAGACAATGTGTTTAAATTGATGGTACTTCGATAGTATTGTGGCACTTTCTTGTTGGATTGACTGATGATATGCGAGTTTGCCAGGTGGCATAGAGGAATTATAGGTGTACCTTTCATGGGATGATTGAATATTAGAGGTGTGTTGTATATTCGAGCGGCGAAATTGGGATCAGATATGGTAATTCACGTGCTATACGGAGTTGGAGACTAGGAGTTCTCATATACAGGTTAGCTCGTGGTTGTGGACGGCAAAGATGTGGGTAGATAGTCATATGATAGCATGTGCCATGATTCAGTTATTGTGAACCTTCGGAGGGTTATTTATCTGTTGTGTGTGGCTAGGGTTGATGTGTGGTTCATTAGTAGATTTATATGGATGTGTGTTCTGCATCGAGACGGTTTTGTTGACTTGAGTTGCGATTGGTGAGGGATTTGTTGATTCGATTGTTATTGATCTTATTAGTAATCTGGGGAGATATATGAGTTACCTTTCTGTGTTCTGAGGTGTTATGATTTGTGGGTTATAGGCATATATGGTGCGGTTCTATTGGGGTTCCATAGTGGGAGTCGAGCGGGTGGAGTACTTAGGTGTTGCCCGGTGGATGGCGTATTGATTATATCCTTTTGGGTTGATTAGTGTTATGTATTTGCTTCACTGTGGTCATGATGATTTGCTTTGGTTCTAGACATCAATCGTGCGTGGTCGTCAATTTCGAGCAAAGTGACTTGAGGTGTTTCATGTGGAGCAGTATTGGGTTAGGATCACGCATTGCAGCGAAGTTATGTAGAGATATGACCTTGCGGGTTAAATTGTGTGTTCTATTTCTACGATGTGAGACGGGTTCTTAGCTTTGTGTTGTGGTGGTACCGGTGAGCTTGAGGTACAGCTCTTTCATTTGGGTCATTATCATGAGTTGAGTATGTTCGGATGGTCTCTTATTGGTGCGCGGATTGCGCAAGTTACGGCTTTAGTCTGCATTGAGGTGTCATATCACCAGAGTGGTTATGTGTGATTAGATGAGATCATTGGGATCATTAATGAATACCAACGGATTCGATTCCATCATGTTGGAAGAGTAAATATCGAGGTTCGGCTCAGAAATTTGCTATGGTCCTTGCTAAAGGAGAAGTGGCTTCATGAATGATTGATCTAAGAAATGGTTATGGCTTACTGTGTGTTTTATTTATCATTGGCAGTATATGAAAGCGTTGGGATGAGACTTTGGTTGATAAGAGGCTTTCTATCGGTATTCGGTTGTTGTGTGCAGCTGCTGTGATTAGAAGTTATCGCTACAAGTGTTTGAGTTATGTGGTATATCATGTGATTGCACTTGAGTTAGTAGGTATGGGTTATTACAGCTTGTTCGGGCTTATTCAGAGTATAAATGTGAAATTCTGTTTGTATTGATGATTTCGGAAGTGGGAATGTGGTCCTATGGTTTATGGGCTAGATTGGATTGTGAAATTTCAGTTTTTATGTGTTATCAGACCTATCGACGCCCCCTTTTTCTCGCGAAATCGGGTTTACGACATTTGGGAAGACAACTCTATTCCCGTGTGGGAATTGGATTTTTGGAATTGAAGAGTCGCCACCTAATGATTATAGTGCATTAGGACACTTTAAGAAAGAATTTGAGATGAAAAACCAGAGTTCGGGTAAGGGCTAGAAATTATCTCGAGGGGAAGGTGTTAGGCACCCCTCAAGATCCACTAGTGTGGTTCCCGGCCATGCTACAACTGTGACTTTAAATATAAACAACAAGTAGACAAGCAAACATTGCAAATACGAGGAAAACTTTCACATAATGGTTGCAAATAAAAAGTACAAAAGGTTTAAAAATAATACTAGAATTTGGAAGAAATTAGTTTTATAATTAAAGAAAAGATATACGAGTAAAGGGGAAGGGGGTCAAATAATTGATGCAAGTAACTTAAACGAGGTGAAAGAGACGGAAGTTTAGGGAGAAACAATACTAAAATTCAGACAATTAAAAGAGAGATTTTTCATGATAGGTGCAAAGAATTGAAGTAAAAGAAGAGAAACTGAAAACTGAACAGCTTTTAAAAT